>NC_042979.1:30497140-30672140 GCF_901001165.1 Salmo trutta
ACATTTGTATTATTCTTTATGTTGTAATGGGCTACGTTTGTATTATTCTTTATGTTGTAATGGGCTACGTTTGTATTATTCTTTATGTTGTAATGGGCTACGTTTGTATTATTCTTTATGTTGTAATGGGCTACGTTGTATTATTCTTATGTTGTAATGGCTACGTTGTATTATTCTTTATGTTGTAATGGGCTACGTTTGTATTATTCTTTATGTTGTATGGGCTACGTTTTGTATTATTCTTTATGTTGTAATGGGCTACGTTTGTATTATTCTTTATGTTGTAATGGGCTACGTTTGTATTATTCTTTACTGTTGTAATGGGCTACGTTTGTATTATTCTTATAGGTTGTAATGGGGCTACGTTGTATTATCTTTATGTTGTATGGGCTACGTTGTATTATTCTTTATGTTGTAATGGGCTACGTTTGTATATTCTTTATGTTGTAATGGCTACGTTTGTATATTCTTTATGTTGTAATGGGCTACGTTTGTATTATTCTTTATGGTTGTAATGGGCTACGTTGTATTATTCTTTATGTTGTAATGGGCTACGTTTGTATTATTCTTTATGTTTGTAATGGGTTAACTTTTGTATTATCTTTATGTTGTAATGGGCTACGTTTGTATTATTCTTATGTTGTAATGGGCTAATATATATGTATACGTTGTATATTCTTTATGTGGTAATGGGCTACGTTTTGTATTATTCTTTAGTGTTGTAATGGGCTACGTTTGTATTATTCTTTATGTTGTAATGGGCTACGTTTGTATTATTCTTTATGTTGTAATGGGCTACGTTTGTATTATTCTTTATGTTGTAATGGGCTACGTTTGTATTATTCTTTATGTTGTAATGGGCTACGTTTGTATTATTCTTTATGTTTTAATGGGCTACGTTTGTATTATTCTTTATGTTGTAATGGGCTTACGTTGTATTATTCTTTATGTTGTAATGGGCTATACGTTTGTATTATTCTTTATGTTGTAATGGGCTACGTTTGTATTATTCTTTATGTTGTAATGGGCTACGTTTGTATTATTCTTTATGTTGTAATGGGCTACGTTTGTATTATTCTTTATGTTGTAATGGGCTACGTTTGTATTATTCTTTATGTTGTAATGGGCTACGTTTGTATTATTCTTTATGTTGTAAATGGGCTACGTTTGTATGATTCTTTATGTTGTAATGGGCTACGTTTGTATTATTCTTTATGTTGTAATGGGCTACGTTTGTATTATTCTTTATGTTGTAATGGGCTACGTTTGTATGATTCTTTATGTTGTAATGGGCTACGTTTGTATTATTCTTTATGTTGTAATGGGCTACGTTTGTATTATTCTTTATGTTGTAATGGGCTACGTTGTATTATTCTTTATGTTGTAATGGGCTACGTTTGTATTATTCTTTATGTTGTAATGGGCTACGTTTGTATTATTCTTTATGTTGTAATGGGCTTACGTTTGTATATTCTTTATGTTGTAATGGGCTACGTTTGTATGATTCTTTATGTTGTAATGGGCTACGTTTGTATTATTCTTTATGTTGTAATGGGCTACGTTTGTATTATTCTTTATGTTGTAATGGGCTACGTTTGTATTATTCTTTACGTTGTAATGGGCTACGTTTGTATTATTCTTTATGTTGTAATGGGCTACGTTTGTATTATTCTTTATGTTGTAATGGGCTACGTTTGTATTATTCTTTATGTTGTAATGGGCTACGTTTGTATTATTCTTTATGTTGTAATGGGCTACGTTTGTATTATTCTTTATGTTGTAATGGGCTACGTTTGTATTATTCTTTATGTTGTAATGGGCTACGTTTGTATTATTCTTTATGTTGTAATGGGCTACGTTTGTATTATTCTTTATGTTGTAATGGGCTACGTTTGTATTATTCTTTATGTTGTAATGGGCTACGTTTGTATTATTCTTTATGTTGTAATGGGCTACGTTTGTATTATTCTTTATGTTGTAATGGGCTACGTTTGTATTATTCTTTATGTTGTAATGGGCTACGTTTGTATTATTCTTTATGTTGTAATGGGCTACGTTTGTATTATTCTTTATGTTGTAATGGGCTACGTTTGTATTATTCTTTATGTTGTAATGGGCTACGTTTGTATTATTCTTTATGTTGTAATGGGCTACGTTTGTATTATTCTTTATGTTGTAATGGGCTACGTTTGTATTATTCTTTATGTTGTAATGGGCTACGTTTGTATTATTCTTTATGTTGTAATGGGTTACGTTTGTATTATTCTTTATGTTGTAATGGGCTACTTTGTATTATTCTTTATGTTGTAATGGGCTACGTTTGTATTATTCTTATGTTGTAAGGGCTACGTTGTATTATTCTTTATGTTGTAATGGGCTACGTTTGTATTATTCTTTACGTTGTAATGGGCTACGTTTGTATTATTCTTTATGTTGTAATGGGCTACGTTTGTATTATTCTTTACGTTGTAATGGGCTACGTTTGTATTATTCTTTATGTTGTAATGGGCTACGTTTGTATTATTCTTTATGTTGTAATGGGCTACGTTTGTATTATTCTTTATGTTGTAATGGGCTACGTTTGTATTATTCTTTATGTTGTAATGGGCTACGTTTGTATTATTCTTTATGTTGTAATGGGCTACGTTTGTATTATTCTTTATGTTGTAATGGGCTACGTTTGTATTATTCTTTATGTTGTAATGGGCTACGTTTGTATTATTCTTTACGTTGTAATGGGCTACGTTTGTATTATTCTTTATGTTGTAATGGGCTACGTTTGTATTATTCTTTATGTTGTAATGGGCTACGTTTGTATTATTCTTTATGTTGTAATGGCTACGTTTGTATTATTCTTTATGTTGTAATGGGCTACGTTTGTATTATTCTTTATGTTGTAATGGGCTACATTTGTATTATTCTTTATGTTGTAATGGGCTACGTTTGTATTATTCTTTATGTTGTAATGGGCTACGTTTGTATTATTCTTTATGTTGTAATGGGCTACGTTTGTATTATTCTTTATGTTGTAATGGGCTACGTCTGTATTATTCTTTATGTTGTAATGGGCTACGTTTTTGTACACTTTTGGGGGGAAGGGGGTTCTATTTTAGGCCCTCTATGTACAGTAACATAAATTATACAGTATAACATTGAGGTCATTGAAAATTACAATGAGTGCTTGAAATAGTCCCTGAAACTCTTTAACTGTGACTGTCCATGTCTTTATGAACCCTAGGTCTATGTTGATACCACAGGAGGTTGGTGGTACCTTAATTGGGGAGGATGGGCTCGTGGTAATGGCTAGAGCAGAATTAGTGGAATGGTATGGTTTCCATGTGTTTGATGCCATTCGCGCTGTTCCAGACATTATTATGAGCCGTCCTCCCCTCAGCAGCCTCCTCTGGTTGTTGTAAACATGTTGATAGAGTTATGGGTCAATTTACATATATTCCCTTTTATTCCGCTAAGTACACATGTGGAACTGCATTAAAAATCCTTAAAATGTTTGTTTCAAACAATTTCAATTTTTTTATCCTAATGTCACACATTGGTCCCATTATTTATAGAAAGACCTAAGTGCTCTTTTCCCTGTGGTAACAAACTGAAGTACAAACTTAATCAACAAACGTTTGTTTACTCAATGCCCCAGAGTTCCTCCACTACATGATATAGACAGGCTTGAGGTTGTTTTATTGTAATTTAGGGGTGCTTGTGTGTGTATGTGTGTGTGTGTCTGTGTGTGTGGATTAAACAATGAAACATATTACTAAACATGAAATTCTCTTCCTCCCTCTGCAAGGTGGGCCACAGGGACTTTGATGTGGAGAAGAGACTGAGGAGAGATCTGAAGAGAACCCATGCCCTGCTGGTTGATGCTCAGCTACTACTGTCTACCATAGACAACCCTGGACACAGCCAGGCTCCCGGCAGCAAGGAACACATAGAGCGTCTGCACTGCCAGGTACACACACACACCTACACATGCAAACACACACACACACATACTATGATGCTATGAATGTGGATCAAGGCGTGTTTAAACTAACAATTAAAACTCATCCCCCGCTCTCTCTCTCCCTCTATTGCTCTCTCTGTCTCTCTCCATCTCTTTCTCTGTTAGTTGGAGGAGAGTGAGGCAAGGAGAGTGGAGGTGGAGAGTGTTCAGAAGACTCTGTCCATGGAACTGGAGAATGCTCAGCTAGAACTAGAGAACATCTGCAAACACAAGAGTCTGGTGAGATAGATAGAGGCCTCATACTAGACTCTTACTACAAACTGTTACTGTATCATTATCAGTGGTGTTCGGGAACTTTAACATCAAAGTGTTCCAATCCTACTGTTACTGTATCATTATCAGTGGTGTTCGGGAACTTTAACATCAAAGTGTTCCAATCCTACTGTGAGCACGACAGTCTAGTGGAGAGAGTAGCTTAAAGGTGAGTGTGTTTATGTGTAGGTAGATGAGCAGGTAGCTCAGCTGCAACATGACAAGTCAGATCTGTTGAAGAGACTAGAGGAGGACCAGGAGGACCTTAATGAACTCATGAAGAAACACAAAGCCCTCATTGCACAGGTGTGTATCTCTGCCTCATAGTGGTTTCCAAACCATGTACAAAGACTCTGACAGTTTTGGTTTTCAAATTAAAGATCATTAAAACTTTACCTTTCTCTATCTCAGTCCTCCAGTGATATTTCTCAGATCAGAGAGTTACAGGCTGAACTGGAGGAGGTCAAGAAACAGCGACACACACTCCAGGAAGAGGTAAAGACTGACAGCTGAGTAATGTGGGGGGATGGTGAACTACACATGCTGTTACTGTGGATACAAGACACTGAATAACCTACTCTGACATTCCTCTTGTCCTTCTGCCCCTCCTCTCCTCCTCCTTTCTCTTCCTCTTCTCCCCCCAGCTCGCAACCAGTATGGCCAGGGTGCAGTTCCTAGAGTCGTCCACCGTGGGGCGTAGTATCGTCAGTATGCAAGAGGCCAGGGTGTGTGACCTGGAGAACAAGCTGGAGTTCCAGAGAGGACAGGTCAAGAGGTTTGAGGTGAGGATGTTAAAATGGACAGTAGGCAATCTAGTTAACATATCTTTACACACTCTTTCTGTCTCTCTCTGTCTCTCTCATATCTCTTTCTTTATCTCAATTCAATTAAATGTAATGGTGCAATATCGGCATAATGTACATATTGCCAAAGCTGAAATTTAGAAATTGTAGATAACGTTTAAATAATGTCTTACAAAAATATCTTCTGTCTCTCTGTAGGTGTTGGTGCTGCGTCTGAGGGATAGTGTGGTGCGTCTGGGAGAGGAGCTGGAGCAGAGTGCCCAGACAGAGGTCAGAGAGAGAGAGAACAGTCAGTACTACCAGCAACGCCTCCATGACATGAGACATGAGGTTGAAGACCTGTCTCAGAGAGAACAGGACAGCAGCCGCAGATGCATGGAGCTGGTAACATACACATTCATACACACTATATACAGTGCCTTCGGAAAGTATTCAGACCCCTTGACTTTTTCCACATTTTGTTAGGTTACAGCCTTATTCTAAAAACGATTAAATAGTTCCCCCCCCTCAATCTACACACAATACCCCATAATGACAAGCAAAAATAGGTTTTTAGAAGAAAATACATTAAAAACTGAGATATCACATTTACAAAAGTATTCAGACCCTTTACTCAGTACTTTGTTGAAGCACCTTTGGCAGCAATTACAGGCTTGAGTCTTCTCGGGTATGACGCTACAAGCTTGGCACACCTATATTTTGGGAGTTTCTCCCATTCTTCTCTGCAGATCCTCTCAAGCTCTGTCAGATTGGATGCGGAGCATTGCTGCACAGCTATTTCCAGGTCTCTCCAGAGATGTTCGATCGGGTTCAAGTCCGGGCTCTGGCTGGGCCACTCAAGGATATTTAGAGACTTGTCCTGAAGCCACTCCTGTGTTGTCTTGGCTGTGTGTTTAGGGATGTTGTTCTGTTGGAAGGTGAACCTTCGCCCCAGTCTGAGGTCCTGAGAGCTCTGGAGCAGGTTTTCATCAAGGATCTCTCTGTATTTTGCTTCGTTCATCTTTCCCTCAATCCTGACTAGTCTCCCAGTCTTTGCCAGTGAAAAACACCCCCACAGCATGATGCTTCCACCACCATGCTTCACTGTAGGGATGGTGCCAGATTTCCTCCAGATGTGACGCTTGGCATTCAGGCCAAAGAGTTTAATCTTGGTTTCATCAGACCAGAGAATCTTGTTTCTCATTGTCTGAGAGTCTTTAGGTGCCTTTGGGCAAACTCCAAGTGGGCTGTCATGTGCCTTTTACTGAGGAGTGGCTTCCGTCTGGCCACTCTACCATAAAGGCCTGATTGATGGAGTGATGCAGAGATGGTTGTCCTTCTGGAAGGTTATTTTTTGGTACCCTTCCCCAGATCTGTGCCTCGACACAATCCTGTCTCGAAGCTCTACTTACAATTCCTTCGACCTCATGGCTTTGTTTTTGCTCTGACATGCTCTGTGAACTTTGGGACCTTTTATACAGACAGGTGTGGCATTTCCAAATCATATCCAATCAATTGAATTTACCACAGATGGACTCCAATCAAGTTGTAGAAACATCTCAAGGATGATCAATGGAAACAGGATGCACAGAAGTTCTATTTCGAGTCTCATAGCAAAGGGTCTGAATACTTATGTAAATAAGGTATTTCTGTTTTTTATTTTTAATACATTAGCAAAAAATTCTAAACCTGTTTTCGACTTGTCATTATGGCTGTAACATAATGTAACAAAATGTGGAAAGGTCAAGGGGTATGAATAATTTCCGAAGGCACTGTACATACATACATTGAGTATACCAAATATTTGGAATACCCCCTCCTTTTACCCTCAGAACAGCCTCAATTTGTTGGGGCATGAACTCTACTAGGTGTTGAAAGCATTCCACAGGGATGCTGGCCCATGTTGACTCCAATGCTTCCCACAGTTGTGTCAAGTTGTCTGGATGTCCTTTGGGTAGTGGACCATTCTTGATACACACTGGAAACTGTTGAGCGTGACACATTCAAACCGGGGTGTCCTACCACCTACTACCATACCCCGTTCAAAGGCACTTACATCTTTTGTCTTGCCCTTTCACCCTCTGAATGGCACACATACACACTTCTACACTGATTGAAGTGGATTTAACAGGTGACATCAATACGGGATCATAGCTTTCACCTGGATTCACCTGGATTCACCTGGTCAGTCTATGTCATGGAAAGAGTTCCTAATGTTCTGTACAATCAGTGTATCCACACAGACATATATAGCCTACACACACACAAACACACATGGATAGATGCCCTTTAACTACCTAACGACCAACAGCGCAGACAGGCACAGCTCTCAGTGAGATACCCACTGTCTCCCCTGCATTCTCTCTCTAGCTTTGCCACTGTCTGGCTGGCTGTGATTAATCCTCATTGTCTTCTCAAGGTTATGGATACACACGTTCACTCCATCCCATTCCACATGTCTCTATGACAACCACTAACCACCCCTCCACAGTCAATAACCTGGAGAGCCAATGAGGGCGTGTGTTTGTGTGTCTTCATGCCATATGAGAACTAGTGTGTATGTCATACATTTGAGTGAGTGAGCTAGTGTGTGTGCAAAAATGTCTTTGGTGTGTGTTGTGTGTGTGTGAGAGAGAGAGGGAGATTACAGGGAAAAGTGGAAGATTAATAGATAAATCACTCTCTTCTTTCTGTCTCTGTATGAATATGGAAGAATGCTCCTCGAGATCACACACACACACACATACTCTACGGGAAGACCAAGGACCCACGTGTGTGTGTGTGTGTTGGTCAGTGCAACAATATATGATGGATGATGCAATAAGGAATAGACTGGGCATGATTATAAGGCTCCATCCATTCTGGCCTGTATTGAATAGCATGGAAAAACGTACAGTTGGCCTGTATTGAATAACATGGATAAACGTACAGTTGGCCTGTATTGAATAACATGGATAAACGTACAGTTGGCCTGTATTGAATAGGATGGACAAACGTACAGTTGGCCTGTATTGAATAGCACAGTTGGCCTGTATTGAATAGCACAGTTGGCCTGTATTGAATAACATGGATAAACGTACAGTTGGCCTGTATTGAATAGGATGGATAAACGTACAGTTGGTCTGTATTGAATAACATGGATAAACGTACAGTTGGCCTGTATTGAATAACATGGATAAATGTACAGTTGGCCTGTATTGAATAACATGGATAAATGTACAGTTGGCCTGTATTGAATAGGATGGATAAACGTACAGTTGGCCTGTATTGAATAGGATGGATAAATGTACAGTTGGCCTGTATTGAATAGCATGGATAAATGTACAGTTGGTCTGTATTGAATAACATGGATAAACGTACAGTTGGCCTGTATTGAATAACATGGATAAATGTACAGTTGGCCTGTATTGAATAACATGGATAAATGTACAGTTGGCCTGTACTGAATAGCATGGATAAATGTACAGTTGGTCTGTATTGAATAACATGGATAAACGTACAGTTGGCCTGTATTGAATAGCATGGATAAATGTACAGTTGGCCTGTATTGAATAACATGGATAAATGTACAGTTGGTCTGTATTGAATAGAAAGGACAAATGTACAGTTGGCCTGTATTGAATAACATGGATAAATGTACAGTTGGCCTGTATTGAATAACATGGATAAATGTACAGTTGGCCTGTATTGAATAGAAAGGACAAATGTACAGTTGGCCTGTATTGAATAACATGGATAAACGTACAGTTGGCCTGTATTGAATAACATGGATAAACGTACAGTTGGCCTGTATTGAATAACATGGATAAATGTACAGTTGGCCTGTATTGAATAGAAAGGACAAATGTACAGTTGGCCTGTATTGAATAACATGGATAAACGTACAGTTGGCCTGTATTGAATAGCATGGATAAATGTACAGTTGGCCTGTATTGAATAACATGGATAAATGTACAGTTGGCCTGTATTGAATAACATGGATAAAGTACAGTTGGCCTGTATTGAATAACATGGATAAATGCACAGTTGGCCTGTGGCGCACACGTCTTTGGAGTTCCTCTGTGCGGCCACTCCATTCTCCGTCACCTCTCCTATGGACACGTCTCTCTTTTTCTTTCCCCCCCTCTCCCCCTCACTTTATATCTCTCTCTCTCTGTTCTCAGGAGATGCAAGTGACAGAGCTGAGTGCGATCAGACAGACATTACAAGCTGATCTGGAGACATCCATCCATCGTATCGTTGATCTGCAAGCCGCCCTGGAGGAGGTGGAGTCTAGTGACGAAAGTGATGATGAGAGGTATGAGTGTGTTACTGTGTTTGATGTGTAAGAGAGGTATGAGTGTGTTACTGTGTTTGATGTGTAAGAGAGGTATGAGTGTGTTACTGTGTTTGATGTGTAAGAGAGGTATGAGTGTGTTACTGTATTTGATGTGTAAGAGAGGTATGAGTGTGTTACTGTGTTTGACGTGTAAGAGAGGTATGAGTGTGTTACTGTGTTTGATGTGTAAGAGAGGTATGAGTGTGTTACTGTGTTTGATGTGTAAGAGAGGTATGAGTGTGTTACTGTGTTTGATGTGTAAGAGAGGTATGAGTGTGTTACTGTGTTTGATGTGTAAGAGAGGTATGAGTGTGTTACTGTGTTTGACGTGTAAGAGAGGTATGAGTGTGTTACTGTGTTTGACGTGTAAGAGAGGTATGAGTGTGTTACTGTGTTTGACGTGTAAGAGAGGTATGAGTGTGTTACTGTGTTTGACGTGTAAGAGAGGTATGAGTGTGTTACTGTGTTTGATGTATAAGAGAGGTATGAGTGTGTTACAATATTTGATGTGTAAGAGAGGTATGAGTGTGTTACTGTATTTGATGTGTAAGAGAGGTATGAGTGTGTTACTGTGTTTGACGTGTAAGAGAGGTATGAGTGTGTTACTGTGTTTGATGTGTAAGAGAGGTATGAGTGTGTTACTGTGTTTGATGTATAAGAGAGGTATGAGTGTGTTACTGTGTTTGATGTGTAAGAGAGGTATGAGTGTGTTAGTGTGTTTGATGTGTAAGAGAGGTATGAGTGTGTTACTGTGTTTGATGTGTAAGAGATATGAGTGTGTTACTGTATTTGACGTGTAAGAGAGTTATGAGTGTGTGTGTTACTGTGTTTGATGTGTAAGAGAGGTATGAGTGTGTTACTGTGTTTGATGTATAAGAGAGGTATGAGTGTGTTACTGTGTTTGATGTGTAAGAGAGGTATGAGTGTGTTAGTGTGTTTGATGTATAAGAGAGGTATGAGTGTGTTACTGTGTTTGATGTGTAAGAGAGGTATGAGTGTGTTACTGTGTTTGATGTGTAAGAGAGGTATGAGTGTGTTACTGTGTTTGATGTATAAGAGAGGTATGAGTGTGTTACTGTGTTTGATGTGTAAGTGTGTTACTGTGTTTGAAATGTAAGAGTGGTATGGGGGAGGGTTAAAGCAATGGGATGACAGGCACAGTTGTGTCCAGAAGGAAGTTACATCATCACTGCTCTGAACCCACACCCCTGACCTTTCACCCTTCTTCCTGATTCCAGTGTTGCAACGGCTGTGGAATCCTTTGCTAAGAAGAGAGACCTGTAAGAACCCTGGGTCCCAGCATGTGTGCGTGCGTGCAGATGTCTATCCATGCGCGTGTGTGTTTGCGTACTCTGTACTCTGGCCTGCGTTGGCTTGAATCTAGAGTGCTGAGTCTTGGGCTGTTTCAGTTATTAGACCAGTCTGATATCTGATATATATATGGTCTCTGGGCTGTTGATGATGTGAACAGACAGACAGTGCATGGCTAAATGCCTGAGCTGTAGTCTGACAGCTACTGTCTACAGAGACACCCAGTAGCTCCATCTCCCTGTAGGTGGACAAGGTTGAGAGCCACAGAGCTGGAGCAAAGAGACACCTACACAGACACACAGCCCTATGTAAGAGACACACACACACGTACACAGACACACAGCCCTTTGTAAGAGACACAATAATCTTTTCTCTGTTCTGAGAGTTCACCAGCTGTGATATTCTTGTGTCTTCCATAAGGCATGGAGTCCCATGCATTGCAGTACAGAAGCCAGTTCTTCTCTCTCTCTCTCTCTCTTTCTTTCTTTATCTATCTCCTCTCCCATTATCTATTCTCATTTTATCAATCCCTCTCTCAATCTTTCCTGCTCTATCACTTCTTCGTCCCTCTTTCTCTCTCTGTTCTCTTAAACTTCTATTCCCTGACCAATTACTTTTTCCTTCTTGCTCCCTCCATCTTCCTCTCTCTGATGTCAGATGGGAGAGGTTGTAGTTAGTTTGTTTATATACAGTACCAGTATGTGACCTGAGTACTGAGTGTGATGTCTGACACCTCTGACTGTGTCTCCAATATGATTTACCACCACCTGCAGTCACACAGCAGGAGAGAGAGGACACAGGGACAGGAAATGTCCTCTGAGGACACTGTGGCTGAACTGCTGTGAGCTGGCCATGGCTTAGAAGTGTTGCATCTCTGGCTGTGTGGAGTCATGTGTGTTCTGTCTCTTGGTATTGTGTTTGTGTGATCTCTGTCGCTCAGTGACACTGTGTGTGTTCCCGCTCTTCCTCAGCGACAGTGTGTCTAGTGTTGGTTCTCAATCTCTGGGCACAGAGGATGTTGGAGAGGGCATCCGTCATTGGCTGGGCGTTCCCCGAGGGGGGGCCAGGCGGGGCTCTCCCTATGGCAGCAGTACCATCAGCAACCAGTCGGGTCGCCAGTCTGTCACCGACACCATGAGCACTTACAGCTTCCGGTGAGTTGTCAGTTCAGTTTGATTCAGTACAGTTCAACTTCAGTAGGTCAATTCAATAGCAACTGCATAGATACTAAGACCTATCAAGCGTTCAATCAGATCAAGCGTTAACCGGCGATAGCCGACACCCTCATAGCTGATGTTTTGGCGGTGTCAGAGGTGGAACTGCGTTGGAGCTGTCAGATCGGTGAGCAGCTGCTCTTGATCATTGTCAAAAAGCCACGTCCGTCCCAGTCATGTTAGAAGTTCAGAAAGAGAAAGTGTAGGTTATACAGAAATAATGACCATGAAACTAAATAATGAGGACTTCCATCATCTTAATTGAGGTGTAGATTACATCTCACAATCCAGTGTTAGAACTTGTAAATAAGGCTGCATGAGATTTCAGTCATTGGCAATGTCCACTTTAGGTATAACGCTAGGAGCCGCTTGTGGATTTCACAGCTCTAACGCAGTTTCAAATCCGACACCGCCAAAACAACCACTATGTGGATGTTGGCTAGAGCGCATCTGATTGAATAGAGCCCTAAAACTGTTTTATATTTCCAATATTTGATTATCCTTTCTCTCCCTCTCACCCAGCTCCTGTGTGGACCCAGATGAGAATGGTTTAGAACCAGGGGGTGTGGTTGGTAATGGGGGTAGTTCACATCTTGGTCGGGCCTCCTCCTCCTCTGCCCTCTCTGAGCTGTTAGAGGGGCTTCGTAAGCGGCGAGGGGGAGCAGAGTCCGGGGAAGGGGATGGCAGTACTATTTCTCTCCCTATCTACCAGACCACTGGGGCCTCAACCCTCCGCCGCAGAGCCTCAGCCCTCTCCCTGGGCCCCGAAGACCTCCAGGAGCCCCGCAGCATCCTCAAACCTCCCTCCCCACTGCTGCCCCGCGCCGCCAGCCTGCGCAACATAGGCGAACCCCAGGCGTCATCTGCAGCTTCCAGGGACTCCGGAGCCAAACGCTACAACTCCTCCGATTCTCTCTCCTCCCTCCCCTCTCTCCCCCTCCTCTCCTCCCTCACTTCCCCCACTGCCCCCCGCCGTCGCCCCCCCACTATCTCCATCCCAGAGGAAGACGGTGAAGAACCAATTAGATCCCTGCGCTCACCCCAGCGCTCCCCCCAGCCAATGAGACGTAGGCTGCTGGAGAGCGTCGTCAGCGAGGGCGGTGGGGAGGGCTGTCTGGGGTCGGAACCCATGGTGTTCCAGAACCGCCGCCTCATAAACGACGGTAACCGTGACGACGCGGCCTCTGACATTCTGCCGGCCATCCGAAGGGCCCAGTCCACCAGCAGCCTGGCCAGTTCAGTCAGAGGGGGTCGGAGGGCACTCAGCGTCCACTTTGGGGAGCTGCCCCCCTCCACACGCAGCAGGAAGGGCTCCGACTCCAGCTCCACCAGCTCAGGGTCTGGGGGGAGCTCCCAGGGAGGAGGGGTCAGGCGTAGTGGAGGTGGGGGGCCGCAGGGAGAAAGGCTGGATGCGGAGGGCAGCGAGGGGGGAGACGTTGCTTCTGTCATGAAGAAATACCTTAGGAAGAGTGAGGACCTGAGGAAGAGTGAGGACATGAGGAAGAGTGAGGACATGAGGAAGAGTGAGGTTGACTAAAAGGAGAGGAGAGAGACTGAGGTGAGATGTAGCATAGAGCGAGAGAGACACACACACACACACACACACACACACTAAGGCAGTCAACACTACAACATCTGATGCATGCTAATGCCTTCCTCTCTTCTACTCTGTCCTCTCCCCAGCCTGCATGTGTGTGTGTGTGAGAAAGAATAAACTGAAGCCACTCCCAGAGACCCCTATGCAAGCTGCAAGGAGCCACACTCAAGCCAAAGAGCCATTGAAGAGGTCTACAAACTCGTGCCAAAAAATCTATGAAGATAGTTACACACTTAAGGTAAAGATGCGCTGAAGATATAAACACATTGAAGCCAAAGAGTCAATTAAGACACACGCTTGTGTATGGATTGTGCTGTTCATGGAAAAATGTGAGCCCACTGAAGATAAAGTATCAGTTAGATTAGAAGCACTGTTTGTACACTAATAAAAATATTCAAATGAAAATGCTTGTGAAACTGTTCTTCCACCAGCTATACACACCCAACTAAAGACAGTTGCTGTTCAGAATGTTTCATAGGGAAATCCTGTTTTAGATGTAACACTGGGGTCTTCTTTGTTTGTCACTAGTTCTAAGGCAGGGGACAACTGGTCCTAGAGTGTCACAGGTATTGAAGGGTTTATTCCCTAGAATCAGATCACTAGTCTGACAACCAGCCTGTGATGTCTCACCTGTCCTCCAGTGCAGTCAGTTCACTAGAATAAATAAAACACTGCTTAATGGTTGTGTTATAGGCATGAGGTAGAGGTCAAGGGAAGCATAGAGTCCAGATGTTGATTTGGGACCGGGGTGTCAGACTGCAGTGATGGCTCACTTGTGTCCTCCAACTCAGTTAGCCATAACCTTGCTGAGAACTTTACAGTCCAGATGGGTATTAAGGCAGCGGGCAGTGGAAGTGTTGACACTAGAGGTGGGGGTCAAGGGATTGATTTGGGATGGTGTCAGTGTGCCGTGTCCCCTGCAGACCCATCTGTTCACAGGAACTTTACAGAATACTACAGTTCAACATCAGTTACGAGGTAGGGACCAAGGTAATTATAGTAGTTGATTTGGGACTAGGCATCAGTCCTGTGTCCCCTCTCGGTCCACAGCAATCTTAGAACTATAGTTCAGTTACATTTCAGATTTTGGGCAATTTGTCAGGCCACTAAGTGCTAGTGGTTGATTTGGTAGATGTCCTCCGGTACCATCTGTTCCTCAGTATCTTAAGCCCAGCTGGAGTTTACGCCCCCAATCAGGGCTACAGTTCAGCTGTAGTTGAACCAGATTATACAGTCTAAACTGAACCCATGTAATCTGCATAAAGTAGGGCACAGCCAGGGTGAACTAGACTGCTACAAGAGGGCAGACTTCATGCAATACCATCCTAGATATCAACCACTAACAATATAGTTTGTAGATGGTGAGGAACCAATTGTCAACCAATTCCATTCATACTGAACAAAAATCAAAACGCAACAATATTATATTTGGCTGAGTTACATGTCATAAAGTACGGGTGGCAGGTAGCCTAGTGGTTAGAGCATTGGATTAGTAACCAGAAGGCTGCAAGATCGAATCCCTGAGCTGACAAGGTAGAAATCTGTCGTTTTGCCCCTGAACAAGGCAGTTAACCCACTTTACCTGATTTTAAATAGATTTGGAATTTATTGATTTCACATGACTGGGCAGGGGTACAGCCATGGTTGGGCATAGACCCACCCACTGGTAAGCCAGGCCCTGCCAATCAGAATTTGTTTTGACCACCCACAAAAAGGCCTTTATTACAGAAAGAAATCCTCAGCACCCTCCCACAGATGAAGGTCCTGGGCTGGTGTGGTAACATCATTTTTGATGAACATTAACAGGTCAATGAACATTAACAGGTCAAGGAATCAGCCTCTGATTAAACAATCAGGACAATTTCTTCCAGTTTAAAACTATTTAAGGCTTTCCAAGCCAATGGCACAGAGTACATAAGCCTCATTACCAATTTCAGTTCAGACATTTGGAACAGTTAGCAGGGTGAAGTCCTGTGAACTAAGAGTACCAACCACATTAACAGCTCTGGACATTCCTGCAGTCAGCGTGCCAATTGAACACTCCCTCAACTTGGGGATCTTATGCTGGGGACAAAAGGCCACGTCTCCTGTGTAATGATCATGCCATTTAATCAGCTTCTTGATATGCCACACCTGTCAGGTGGATGATTATCTTGTGAAGGAGAAATGCTCACTGACATCGACAAACAAATTTGTACACAGAATAAGCTTTGTGCGTATGTAACATTCTGCATTATTTTTTATTTCAGCTCATGAAACAAAAAACCCCTTAACTTATCACATTTATATTTTGTTCAGTGTAGTTTAATGTACACTGATTAGTACCACAAGGACAAAACTATTTCCTTTAAATGATTTACAAAGCACTGACATGTACAGGATAAACAGCCTTAGATTACATAGTTTGATCCATGCAAGAATCAACAGGTAGATAGAAACCCAACAGTTGATTGACAGAACCTTTGGCCAAACAGAACTGTAACAGGCCCTTTGGGCAGCACCTGAAACACATTAAATGGTTTAGTCATTCAGTACAGACAATCTGCAAATTCAGCGGTCATGTCACACTAGACCCTTCAGGTGCCAAGGGGTTCTTCGTCCCTTTCCCCTAATGGTTTAGTAATCCGGGGGAGGTTAACTCCAAGTCAGCGTTAAAGACTTCATATGCCATTTAACTGACACTTCATCCAACGCGACCTAGTCATGCATATGACATACGGCCCCAGGAATGGCTATGCGCTTACAAAAGATAGTGGATTACTCAGGGCTTAGCATTACTCCCCTGAGGTAGTCACTTACCCTGGATCACTTTCCCCTGCCTCTTCCTCTACCCTTTCCCTGAAACACAGAAAGCCATTTTAAACCAGACCAGCCATGATTCCAACAGGAGGCCAGGAGATTGTGCTGCGTCCCAAATGGCACAACATAGGGAACAATTTTGGACAAAGCCAGAGCCTCAGGGACCAGGAAAGTAAATCAGGGTATAATATTTAAGGCAGAGTAAATAAAGAACCTTTTTAGGAGGGTTGTTCTCATCATCTGATGCAGGTCTGGAAGGAGAGAGGATGAGTTGGTGGTAAGTGAACAGCAACAATTATATTTCAGTAAATCACATATGGATTTTAAAAAGCATTAGGTAATATCACTTACTCATCTGCTTCCTCTGGCTTCTTTCTCTGGAAGAGAGGAAGAACATTAGCCTGGTCCCAGATCTGTGTGCTTTACCAATACCATCTCATTGTTAAGCAAAGTTTGGATTTGACAACTGACAAGGAATAAGAATAACTTAAATGTAGATTAGAGCAAACTAGGGTCCGTGTGAGGTTGGATGTGTGGATTTCATAGTTGTCCATATGCATGTTGAAAATGTGAAAACTGAACTAGAAAATCAATCAAAAATAAACATGTTGGAGTTCAATATAAAACAGGTCCTTACTTTCCCTGCAAGATTTGCATTCTTGGCAGTTTCTTTCTTAGCAGGCTTCACAGGAGACTCAATATCTTCCTCCTCCTCCTCTTCCTCCATCTCCTCATCACCACTCTCCATTCCTGAGAAGTCATCCTCCACTGGGAAGCAACAGGAGTTAAATGACAGTGTCACATTAGAAAGGCCTGTAGTTTATGGATGTCCAACCGTTTACATTATGCAATATTCTGCTCCAACACATCCAATTCCACTGACCAGCTGCTCCTCAGGACTTTGATTAGCTGAATGACATTACAGTAAGGCTAGGGCCACTTGTTTTATTTACAGTTAACCACCATCATCCCTGCTCCCTAAACCTCTACTTACAGGCCATGTGTTCCCCACAGATGTAGACCGGTCCAGCGCCACTCTTCAGCTGGAAGGTTACAGGAGGGTGCAGGTCTATCCCAGACAGATTCACCTGGAGAGATCAATACACAGAATCAGGACAATCAGTGCTGCTATTCAAACTGACAGAACCGGGCACCCAGCTAGGATAGGCCTATAACCACTGGTGTTTACTCCCCTAGGCCCATTCCTCAACATTAGATGATTTGGGTTAACCTTCATTAGCCAGGTAGGTCTAGGTCATTGGGAAGACTACTTCAAACCAGCCTGGTTGGCCAAGACCTACATTTCTCTTGTATTGAGGCAGAGTTCAGTTCTGATACCTGGTCACAGGATTTACTAGCAACATTGAGTCGCCACATGTCCTGTACAACAACTGCAATACTTCCACAGGGCGCTGAAATTCACACTTTAAATACACAGAATACAACCAAACATTATCATTTGTGTTCCTCAACTCAACGCAGATGTGCCAATGTATTCGGTCAGGGCTATCCAGGATCAGCAGCTGTACAGGACAAACTTAGATACCAGTAATTGTTTTTAATTTACATTTTACCAGAATCAACTAATGGCGACTCCGTTGCTAGCAAATCCCACAACAATTTATCAAAACTCACCTCTGCATCGATAGAGAATGCCAAGTAGTCAGGCTGCCACATGAAAACAAATTGGGACAACTTGCCGTGGGCATGCCGTTGGCGTGCAGGGTCGCCATGGGTATGCCCTTGCCGTTATCTGGTTCTCCGGTAATCAACGCCACGATGTTGAACTCTTCTTTGGCGCCTGCGCCCAGACACATCTGCCAGGGACAAGTCAGGCACTTGAAAACGCACTCCTGAAGTTATTAAAATTGCGTTCCAGATTGTTTTAAGGATGTCATGCTACCCAAATTAACATTTCAAATGTCATCACCTGATCGTAATATTCTGACCTGGGCAGTACCGCTGCAATAAAGATGACCCATCAGTCCACTTTGGTTGTAAAATAGCAAATATTCTCCAAGGGGAGTACAATGACTTACAGTTCTCAGTGCGAGTTGATGTTGGTGGTTTGTGTCATCTGTTTTGAATGTTTCCTCTTTCTTTGACTCGCTGAGTTCACAACCTACAAAACACAGAATAAAGATATGCCTACAGATTTAGTCCAGCTGTTGTGGAATCTACCTTTTTTGGGCACTATGGGAACAGTTTCTAGCCAAACATAACCTACCCCACAGTGTTGACAGTGGCTTTTCCGGTTTGTTCATGTTTCACAAATTTGAGATCAGGTTCTGGGAAAAACAAGGGACGTATCAGCACATTGAATGTGCAACTATTGGAGTAAATGGAAGGAAAAAGTAGCTATATTTTAGTGTTTTAGGCCTATATTATCAAAACCAAGGAATATCGGCATCAAAGGCTAGATTTGTTAAAATGCTTACTGAAGGACTGGAACTTCAGACTGGTCCTGGATAGATGGAGAAAGTAAAAAAAAAAAACTGAACTCACACAACTGGACTATAAAGAAGATGGAAAGACAGGTGATGCCAATTTAGCGGCCAGCGCTGCATCTGATTGGTTCGTTAATGAAGGGCGTGACCCATTCCAGAGCAGAGGTACTGATTGGAGAGGAGTTCATGCCACTCAGGTTTCAGGTTTTTGGATGGAAAACTCTGGTGAGTAATAGGATAGGAGTTGTGAGTGACTGTGTGTAGGCTACTGTATAATGTAGGCTTATACAGAAGTAGTGAGTGACTGTGTAGTGTACTATGTAGGCTTAGTAAGTGTGGTGTAGGGATGAGTTTTAACGATGATGTTGCTGACAACATAGAATGCAAGCAGTTTGTGGTTGTGTGAGAGCCTCAGTTCTTATATTCTCTTTCTCGCTCTTTGTGTGTGTGTTCTGCAGACGGCTGTGTGATGTATATTTAATGCAACCCTGTGGGCTCGGATCACTGCAGTCGGTGGAGAACAGAGTGGAGAGAACATGAACCGAGTGTGCGACCGCCGCAAACCCCTAGGGGGAACACACACTCTCATTTGTGAGCATAGGGGTGTCCCCACTTAAAACAAATCTTGTTCGACCAATCGATTGGTCAACATTTTAAAACTTGTATTTTTCCATATATCAGGGGCACAACTTTGTGAGGGGACATACATTATTAGAATGTTTTATTCTCCAGTCAGATAAACACTCCAAACAGCCTACCCAACCTCTCGGAGGCGTCCGCATGGTCCTAAAACATACCGTTGCCTCGTTTTGTTTGACATTCCAATTATAAAACTGGGGGTGAAAAATATGCAATTTCAGAATGTGGGGACGATATGATATATAGACACACCCTATGCATTTTACTAAAATAAACTATATATGCATTGAGCTTGTCTGACGCTTTAAGCTCACTGTTTGATTAAATAAGTCACAAATGACTCAAGAGGGAGCCAGAGATCAAGATAACCAGAAGAAAATAAACTTAACCTGTCCTGACCATCCTCCTCCCGCTCCTACTGGCTTTCGCAGATTCTGCCGTTACTCTCCTGAAGTTTCCGGTAATAGGCTACATGAGGAGTCTGCAAACTTTCTCACGTGGAATACCATTTCTACCAATCTGCGTGCCAGTTATGGTTTTCACATGTACATTTTCATGGAACAGTTTCGTTTAATTTATTGTCATGTGGTTAATCAAAATTCTTTCCCAATCTACATGAACATTATACAAACCTAAAAAGTTACTTCTATTGCTATCGCCAACTATGTAAAAATAGCCTAGATAAAGCCAACAAATAAAAACATTGCAGCCTAAAGGTAGAAAATATTGTGATAAAAATAAATATCCTATAAATCACATTGGCTAGGCATGGCCTGTCTGCAATGAACTTGAAACATTGTATCAACTATTAACTTGGGTCAGGCCGGAAGCTTTTTGCAACATTGTATGAAACATTCTGGGCCCTAGGAATTCCCAGCACCAGTGATCTCAGGACAGAGACAGCTGTAGGCTATTTGCACAAGGGATAAGAATCAGGTAATTTTATGATGTATTTTATGATGTTTCCACTGGATCAGAACATTACATTTTTCCCTTTCGTGCTGAGTGGTTATCGAAAGGGAGAGAGCTGGAAAGATTTTTCAATATACATTGAGGAATTATTGCCATTCTCAATGGATGTAAAAATAGACTTTGAAGGCTTGCTGTTTGAGGTCTACAGGTGGTGCATTAAGCCAATCAGAAATACTACTAGATCCCCAAATGGGAACATTTATCGGGCTACATTTGCGAGTAGGCCAGGTAGCCTATTGGCCTACTTCTGTGCGTAATCAGGTGCACGTCCTTACTCAACATTGACAGGAGCGCTCCAAACAAAAGACAATGACTAAATTGACAAAACTCTTAAATGGAATGAAATAAACCAAAACTTGTTTCTCACAAGTGTAACATAGAATGTGCACTCTGCAAACAATGTGTCCACTCGCTCCAACAATGACAACAGTAAAAGACTGGAATAATAATATATTGAATACATTAACAGAGATTACCATAACCAAACAAACATTGTAGATGATAAATTATGGGAATTAACGGTAGCTGTACTACTGGTGATATATGTACAGTAATGGGGAATTGATAGACAATCAAATACAAACAATTCACACAATGAAGTTATGAAACAATGGTGGGACTGGTGGGACAGGGCGCATTCTGGAGAGAGATGTGCATTGTGCAGCCACACTTCCCTTCTTATTGGACTGTGCCATCCCAGAGGCCTCCGCAATGGATTAGTTTACTGAGATGGGCGCGAATAAGACCAGTGTCTCATGTGCCATCAAAAAATAGATGTATTTGCTTCTGCTCGACAAAGAAAAATCTTGGCCGACCAACAGCCTATCAACGAAACAATCAACCAGTCGAATAATTGTGGTCAGCCCTAAGAAAAACCACTTGCTCCCATAAAGAGTACCATTTTGGCTTTGGGGAAGAGAGCAGAGTGGAAAACGATGGAAGGATGAG
Organism: Salmo trutta; assembly: GCF_901001165.1. Lineage (NCBI taxonomy): Eukaryota > Metazoa > Chordata > Actinopteri > Salmoniformes > Salmonidae > Salmo > Salmo trutta. The sequence continues at coordinate 30,518,438 of NC_042979.1, forward strand.
AGATGCATCTATATAATGAAAGAGAGAAAGGGTTGGCCATTGAAAATAAGTGTATTTGATAAAAACTTCAACAACAATGTAGCACAACAACCATGTTCCAGGCTTAATGAAACACAGGCCTACATAACAGCTGCACATTTTACATGACAGATGAGTACAATATCTCTTCCCTTGATTACAATGCTGGCTCATACACTGACTATACAAAAGTATGCTCTTTCCATGACAGACTGACCAGTTGAAAGCTATGATCGCTTATTGATGTCACTTGTTAAATCCACTTCAATCAGTGTAGATGAAGGGGCGGAGACAGATTAAAGAAGGATTTCTAAGCTTTGAGATAACTGAGACATGGATTGTGTTTCCCGTGTGTATCAAATATGGTCCACCACCCAAAGGACATCCAGCCAACTTGACACAACTGTGGGAAGCGTTTGAGTCAACATGGGCCAGCATCCCTGTGGAACGCTTTCGACACCTGTAGAGTCCATGCCTCTAACGAATTGAGGCTGTTCTAAGAGCAAATTTACTCAGTGTATTTCTCCCATACTATTCAGACATAAATACAGTCCTTCAGTAATTAGCCATCCAATCTGATTTGAAATAAAATATACATTTCAGGATGATGTGGAAGGTTTCAGATGATTATGGAGCTGATTGTGTCCCTGATGACTGGTTGCTTGACCGTTGAATTTGACATTTTAATGACAGCAATGTATTGACTGACAACTAATGAAATTGGTGAGTGTGAGAGGCTGAGGCTGAAATCACTGTAATGTTAATGTGACATACAGAGCCATAGAATTAAGGTAGACTTAATAAAATGACCAGTCCACAGATTTGTGTGTGTTGGTACACCAATGGAAATGACCATTGCTGCATGTGTAGAACACTCAACTGAACCTATAGAGAAAAGTCAACCATGGGAGACATGGAGTGACTGAGTCCCAACGCTAGTTCACGTTGATTATGTTGGAATACATGAAAACTAACCATGGTCTCTGTATGATAGAAACCCTCAACGATAAGTTTAAGAGGTCTACACCAAACTCCCATAGCCACAGGACTACTCCATATTCACAGCGCTACACACACAGTGCAACACACACACAGCACTACACACACAGTGCTACACACACAGTGTTACACACACACAGTGTTACACACATACAGGGCTACACACACAGCACTACACACACACAGTGCTACACACACAGCGCTACACACGCGCAGTGCTACACACACACAGTGTTACACACACACAGTGTTACACACATACAGGGCTACACGCACAGCACTACACACACACAGTGCTACACACACACAGTGCTACACACACAGCGCTACACACACACACAATGCTACACACACAGCGCTACACAGACACAGCGCTACACACACAGTGCTACACACACAGCGCTACACACACACACAGTGCTACACACACACCACACACACAGCGCTACACACACAGCGCTACACACACAAAGTGCTACACACACACAGTGCTACACACACACACAGTGCTACACACACAGTGGTACACACACAGTGGTACACACACAGCACTACACACAGCGCTACACACAAACAGCGCTACACACACACACAGTGCTACACACACACACAGTGCTACACACACACACAGTGGTACACACACACACACAGTGGTACACACACAGCACTACACACACACACAGCGCTACACACACACACACACACACAGTGCTACACACACACACAGTGCTACACACACACACACACACACACACACACACACACAGTGCTACACACACACCACTACACACACACAGTGCATCACACACACATGTACACACACAGTGCTACACACAGCGCTACACACAGCGCTACACACACACACAGTGCTACACACACAGCACTACACACACACACAGTGCTGCACACACACAGCTACACACACATAGCGCTACACACACACACAGCGCTACACACACACACAGTGCTACACACACACAGCACTACACACACACAGTGCTACACACACACAGTGCTACACACATACATGTACACACAGGCACACACTTAAGCTCCTCATTAGGGCATGGATGAGTGTGTGGGATGGGAAGGACTCAGGGATATCCATGAAAAAGAAAGAGAGATGGAGAGAGAGAGAGAAAGGAAACAGAGAAGGAGCTATGCATTCTGATCTTGTGCTGTTCACCGGCTAATATGGTTCTCTCTTTGGGTGTGTGTGTATGTATGTGTGTGTGTGTGTGTGTGTGTGTGTGTGTGTGTGTGTGTGTGTGTGTGTGTGTGTGTGTGTGTGTGTGTGTGTGTGTGTGTATGTATGTATGTATGTATGTATGTATGTATGTATGTATGTATGTATGTATGTATGTATGTATGTATGTATGTCTGTATGTATGTATGTATGTATGTATGTCTGTATGTATGTCTGTATGCCTGTATGTGTGTGTGTGTATGTATGTCTGTATGCCTGTATGTGTGTGTGTGTATGTATGTATGTATGTCTGTATGTGTGTGTGTCTGTATGTATGTATGTATGTATGTATGTATGTGTGTCTGTATGTGTGTGTGTGTGTGTGTATGTATGTATGTATGTATGTCTGTATGTGTGTGTGTGTATGTATGTATGTATGTCTGTATGCCTGTATGTGTGTGTGTGTGTGTGTGTGTCTGTATGTGTATGTATGTCTGTATCTGTATGTGTATGTATGTCTGTATGTGTGTGTGTATGTATGTATGTATGTATGTCTGTGTGTGTGTATGTATGTGTGTGTGTGTGTGTGTGTATGTATGTATGTATGTATGTATGTATGTATGTATGTATGTATGTATGTATGTATGTATGTATGTATGTATGTATGTATGTATGTATGTATGTATGTATGTGTGTGTCTGTATGTGTATGTATGTATGTCTGTATGTGTGTGTGTGTGTGTCTGTATGTGTATGTATGTATGTCTGTATGTGTGTGTGTATGTATGTATGTATGTATGTATGTATGTATGTATGTGTGTGTGTGTGTATGTATGTATGTCTGTATGTCTGTATGTCTGTATGTATGTATGTCTGTCTGTATGTGTGTGTGTGTGTGTATGTATGTATGTCTGTATGTATGTCTGTATGCCTGTATGTGTGTGTGTGTATGTATGTCTGTATGCCTGTATGTGTGTGTGTGTATGTATGTATGCATGTCTGTATGTGTGTGTGTGTGTGTGTCTGTATGTGTGTGTGTGTATGTATGTGTGTGTGTGTATGTATGTATGTATGTATGTGTGTGTGTATGTATGTATGTCTGTATGCCTGTATGTGTGTGTGTGTGTCTGTATGTGTATGTATGTATGTATGTATGTATGTATGTATGTATGTATGTATGTATGTATGTATGTATGTATGTATGTATGTATGTATGTATGTATGTATGTATGTATGTATGTATGTATGTATGTATGTATGTATGTATGTATGTATGTATGTATGTATGTATGTATGTCTGTATGTGTGTATGTCTGTATGTGTGTGTGTATGTCTGTATGTGTGTGTGTGTGTCTGTATGTATGTATGTATGTATGTATGTATGTATGTATGTGTGTGTCTGTATGTGTATGTCTGTGTGTGTGTGTGTGTCTCTGTCTGTCTGTCTGTCTGTCTGTCTGTCTGTCTGTCTGTCTGTCTGTCTGTCTGTCTGTCTGTCTGTCTGTCTGTCTGTCTGTCTGTCTGTCTGTCTGTCTGTCTGTCTGTCTGTCTGTCTGTCTGTCTGTGTGTGTGTGTGTGTGTGTATGTCTGTATGTGTATGTGTGTGTGTGCCTCAGTGCCCAGAGGAGTTCAATGATTCAATATGACTAGAGGATGACCTACCGTATTACCATATTACAATTATTAGTGTGTGTGTATGTTTGTGCGCGCACGTAAGAGAAAGGGTGAGTGTGTATGTGAGTTAACTTATGTGAGCTTATCTGTTGAAAGTTACCTACCACACATACTGTACACACACACACACACACACACATAAACATAAACATACACACATACACACATAAACATACACACATAAACATACACACACACAGATAAACATACACACATAAACATACACATACACACATAAACATACACACATAAACATACACATATAAACATACACACACACACACATAAACATACACACATACCACGTACACATACACACACACACACACACAAACATAGACACACACACATACACACAGCTGAAATGCTACAGTACTACTGTATGAGATGGTTAGACTGGCCTTTCTAGGGAGTTTTTGGCCTTTCTAGGGAGTTTTTCCTAGGGAGTTTTTCCTAGCCACCCTGCTTCTTTCACATGCATTGCTTGCTGTTTGGGGTTTTAGGCTGGGTTTCTGTACAGCACTTTGAGATTTCAGCTGATGTACGAAGGGCTATATAAATACATTTGATTTGATTTGATTTGTGGGTCTGTGATCGTCACTGAGCTCACCTCACTGCAGAGGCTTATCCCCCCTCTCTCTTCCGCGTACACACACGTGCCTCAAAAGCACATCTCTCCTCTCTGATGCCTTCCTCCTCACTAACCGAGGATAGAGTGAGTGAGAAGGGAGATGGAGAGAGGGAGGCAGGAAGAGAGAGAGAGAGAGAGACAGGGAGATAATGAAAGTGGGGAGAGGGAGGTGGAGACAGACAAAAGCAAAGTAATGGTGGGTGGGGAAAAGTCAGGAGGTGAGTACTGACAGATCTCCCAATAATACTGATCCTATCTTCTCTCCATACTCCATAGCTCTATCTGCTCTCTCTTCCTTTATTATCAGGGATGGAGAGAACACTGTGGTATTGCTTATCGTCTTAGATGTTTTACCATTAGAGAAGGAACAGAAGCACTGAAGCTTTACTGTATTTACAGTACATTCGGAAAGTATTCAGACCGCTTGACTTTTTCCACATTTTGTTATGTTATAGCCTTATTCAAAAATTGATTAAATAGTTTTTTCCTCTCATCAATCTACACACTATATCCCATAATAACAAAGCAAAAACAGGTTTTTAGAAATGTTTGCAAATGTATATAAAACAGAAACATTTACATAAGTATTCAGACCCTTTACTCAGTACTTTGTTGAATCACCTTTGGCAGCGATTACAGCCTCGAGTCTTCTTGGGTATGACACTACAAGCTTGGCACACCTGTATTTTGGCAGTTTCTCCCATTCTTCTCTGCAGATCCTCTCAAGCTCTGTCAGGTTGGATGGGGAGCGTCGCTGCACAGATATTTTCAGGTCTCTCCAGAGATGTTAGATCAGGTTCAAGTCCGGGCTCTGGCTGGGCCATTCAAGGACAATAAGAGACATATGCAAAAATGTCAAAAAAATGTTTTCACTTCATCATTATGGGGTATTGTGTGTAGATTGATGAGGAAAATGTTTTATTTAATTCATTTTAGAATAAGGCTGTAACTTAACAAAATGTGGAAAAAGTGACCTATCGAAGGTCTTTCAACTTTATATCCACTAACCAATGCATTTTTTTGAATAGGTCAACTTGGCCACCAGAGGGATATTTTAAACCTCCAAATTCAAAGTTTACTTTTGTTCAGCCCAAAAAAATCTATGTGATGACGTTGAATCAATGTTGGAAACGGATTGGATTTGCCAAAAGTCATCAACATCAGGGCATTTAGTCTTTTAACCTAAATCCAATGACATGGTGAAATGTGTTGTTGTACATGTAAGTGTAGCCTACACGTCTATGCAATATATGCAGGCCTAATCAACTTGATTATTAGCAGTGTACTTGTCTACAAGGCTGAAGAAAGATGCTGCTCCTCATTAAATGTAGGCTATTCTTAATCTTCATTTTCCATCTGTTGCCTGCACTTCCCTTCGCAAACACAACACTGTGAGATATTCGTCCAGTTGACATTTTGCATGTGTTTTAGTAACTTTGATTAACAGATGGTGCCGTTTGACTTCTGTTATGTATGCTCTCATGGAAAAGCGTTTGATCACATCCAACTATGTCAACATTGTAATTGGCTGATGCAGAATTTGTTACTGGAAATAATCACTACTTCCTGGTCACGTTAGCATAGAGCTAAATGTGCCAGGTAATGTAATGGGAGTAGCTAACCTGTAGCGTTTTATCACATGCAACTATGTAAATTATTTTAATTGGCTAGTCGGCATTTTGAGACAGAACATTTTCGCAAGTATGGACCCATAGGACAGTACCTATATGTCATTACTGGATAATGTTATAATGTTTTAATCTCTCTCTCTCTCTCTTCTACCTGAAGTGTGCACTGCATTGGTGTGCAGACTGAGCGTCTACCATGTGTCTTACAGACTGATCCAATGCTTTTAAGAGGAGTGAGGAGGAGTCAACAAGTGCACACTCCAGGGAGAAGGGGGAGAGTGGTAATTGGGTCTAGGTGGAGAAGAGAGAAGAGGAGGATGTGTCAGTGTTACCGATGTGATGATTAATATGTAAACCTGGCAGCCCTGTCACTGTGTAGGACATCTCGTGTGTGTGTGTGTGTGTGTGTGTGTGTGTGTGTGTGTACGAGAAAGAGAGAGCGAAGAATGGGGGGGACTGCCACAAAGCTCCTCTTCATCCAGAGTTTGTAGATTCCTGTCCTTCCCTTCCCACTCTGTTGCTTCCTTAGTGTTTGTGTGAGTGCGTGTGTACGCATGCAGTGGTGCACACTACAGAGCACAATCCTCTTTCAAGCCCAGACAGCTCCTCAGACCTCAACTGACTCTCTCTCTGTCTATCACACACACACACACACACACACACACACACACACACACACACACACACACACACACACACACACACACAGCGTGTGACGGTTGTTGAGATAGGGGACTAGGAGAGGAGACGGAGAGAGAGCTTTTGTTGTCCTTAATGAGGCATCTAGTTGTGTAACTCAATCATAAACCGCAACACTTTCTATCCATCTATCAATCTAAACACCAACACTTTCTATCCATCTAAACACCAACACTTTCTATCAATCTAAACACCAACACTTTCTATCCATCTATCCATCTAAACACCAACACTTTCTATCCATCTAAACACCAACACTGTCTATCCATCTATCAATCTAAACACCAACACTTTCTATCCATCTATCAATCTAAACACCAACACTTTCTATCCATCTAAACACCAACACTTTCTATCCATCTAAACACCAATACTTTCTATCCATCTAAACACCAACACTTTCTATCCATCTAAACACCAACACTTTCTATCCATCTAAACACCAACACTTTCTATCCATCTAAACACCAACACTTTCTATCCATCTAAATCCCAACAATTTCTATATGTATCCCTATCTAAACCCCAACAATGTTCATCTATCTAAACCCCAACACTTTCTATCTATCTACACTCCAACACTGTCCATCTATATAAACCCCAACACTTTCTATCTATCTACACTCCAACACTGTCCATCTATCTAAAACCCAACACTTTCTATCTATCTACACTCCAACACTGTCCATCTATATAAACCCCAACACTTTCTATCTATCTACACTCCAACACTGTCCATCTAGCTAAACCCCAACACTGTCTATCCATCTAAACCCCAACACTTTCTATCTAAACCCCAACACTGTCTATCCATCTAAACCACAACACTTTCTATCTATCTACACTCCAACACTGTCCATCTATCTAAACCCCAACACTTTCTATCTATCTACACTCCAACACTGTCCATCTATCTAAACCCCAAAACTTTCTATCTATCTAAATCCCAACAATTTTTATATGTATCCCTAGCTAAACACCAACACATTATTTATATCTATCTAAACCCCAACACTTTCTATCTATCTAAACCCCAACACTTTCTATCTATATAAACCCCAACACTTTCTATCTATCTAAATCCCAACAATTTTTATATGTATCCCTAGCTAAACACCAACACATTATTTATATCTATCTAAACCCCAACACTTTCTATCTATCTAAACCCCAACACTTTCTATCTATCTAAACCCCAACACTTTCTATCTATCTAAACCCCAACACTTTCTATCTATCTAAACCCCAACACTTTCTATCTATCTAAACCCCAACACTTTCTATGTATCTACACTCCAACACTGTCCATCTATCTAAACCCCAACACTTTCTATCTATCTCTTTATCTAACCCCCAACACCTATCTATCTGAACCCCAAACACTCTCTGTCTAGTTCTCTCTCTATCCTTTTAAACAGTGTAATATGGAGATTCTTTCTTCACCTCATTTTCTGTATTCCTCTGCTCCTGTTTTCCCATTCTGTCATTTCAGATGTACAACAGGGCATCGCCATGGATACGGGCATCGGCTGCGTGAATGCAGAGGGGTCGAGGACTGTTACACACACACACACACACACACACACACACACACACACACACACACACACAATGTGTAACCACAATCAGCGGTCTCCGGCAGCAGTTTGAATTCCTAATTGTTGACAAAGGCAGGCACTAACACGAGCTGTTGAATGATCCAACCCCTGTGATGTATGAAAAGTCCCTAACTTGAGTTAACTTTTTGTAATTTTAGTGCAGAAATAGTTTTTTTGCGCGATTAATTACATTGTTTGAAAGCGTTCAAAATACACTGAAAACATCCAAAATACATACTCTATACAGCTAAAAACAACAATGTGATGGCAAAACAAGTTGACATCGAGGTTAAAGAAAGTGTGCTTTATCAATTTACCAGATTTTGCTTACCCTTACTTTGGACAAAATCAATAAATCAATATTATTGTAATGCTTTTTGTATACAAATCTTAAAGGTGCACTGTGCAGAAATCATTCCATCATTTCCTGGTTGCAAAAATTGTAATAGTTTGCCTAATTTCAGTTTATGTGCAAAATAAGCAAGTATAGCGTAGGGAGTCATTGTACCATATGTATTTGCCATAAGCCAAAATATTGTATTTTCAGCTGTTTGAAGCTGGTGTACAAAACAAAAAGTAAAAGATGCAAAAAGTAAATTTAAGAACGGGAAGCATAGAAATTGTGCACATAGAATAGATCTGCCGCTTATTAGACTTGCTTTCAATGAGAATGATAGCTCTATAACTCACATTTCTATGAGAATTTGGTCGTGGCCCAAAAAGTTACATATTGCAGTTTGAAATGAAAGCTCAATCTGAGCAAATTATAAATTTGCAATTAATCGGGATTAATCACAGCAAATCCTATTAACTTGATTACATTCTTTTGTCATTTATCCTCTCTAATGAAAAGACAATAAATGAACATTTGCACTGAATATAGCTTTACTGCTTTTTGGAATTTGAAGCCAGGACATATCTTTAAATGTAGACTATGGACTATCGATCTGTCATTACAGGCCTTTAATGTCAGGTATGTGGGTGTGTGTGTGTTTGCGAAAGAGAGAGAGGCATGCAGATTGGTACTGAGAGGGAGGAGAGAGAGATCAGGGCAGAAGAGGAAGAAGAGACCCGGCAGATTGCGGGGTTCAGGCGAGAGAGGCATGACATACGGACCGCAGAGAAACCACCACACTGAGCCTCACAGTGCGCCTTGAGGAGAAAAACAAGCGGCGCGTCACATCTAGAAGATCCCTGCTGCGCGAGCACAACTGTCGCGGTGCAGATCGAACGTCGACCACCACCCAACTATTCTCCTCGTGCATTTCCCGTTAGCAGTTCTCTCTGGACGGACCGGCTCTGCCTGGGTGTGTGGAGCCATGCCACCATGCCGTTACCGAATCGGTGCCCTGCCAGCGCTGCTCTGTCTCTGTATGATTTGGACCGGCGTCGCGGCAGAAACACAAGGTAACGATGCTGAGTTTAACTTTCTGACTGGTGTGTGCGCGCGCGCGCGTTTTTGCCCTAAGCGCCTAACCCATTGGGCTGAGTTGAATGAATGAGGTTACCCCTGGCTCCTATCCAGCATGAATGACTATCACAACTTTGGTTTGTCTGTCTATTCTGCTGGTGAAGGCTAAATAGCGTAGCCTACATAAATAGGACTATTCGCGTTCTCCAATTATAAGCATGATACGAATCTTAATTTTAGGCCTGGTAGGCTAGTATAATTCATGTTTTAGCACTTTAAATTCCATTGGCTATATCATGTGCTTAGACCGTTAGGCTGGAGGATCTAGACCTCGGCTACTGTTGTTTTGGTCCTGATAGAGCTTGTTGTTACAGGCTGTGGAATAGCCTACAGTAAAACGTGACGCGTGGCACAACACACACGACAATTAGCCTATCCAATTGTTGTTTTTGGATTCTGGCTATGACTTCATGAATATCTCTGTTTGTCAGAAAAAATATATATATATGTCTAATGCGCGTGCGTTGTGTGTGACAAATCTTACAAAACATGTACTGATTTGTGGGGTTGCAGCAACATGATCTGCGCCTCGACAAAGTGTGTGTGTGTGTGTGTGTGTGTGTGTGTGTGTGTCAGACTATCTATGACCCTCCACAATCCTGCTAACTGAATGTCAGACAGAAATATAGGACCATTTCTCTGCTGTTGATGTTCTCTATTTAATCAACATGTTATTTCTCTCTCAGTTCATGGGCTATAATAATACATTATTATGTGTTTTGCCTTCAGAGGGGCTGTTAGGTCATTCCTCTTCATTTGCTGATAGGCTCTGTGTTCTGTAGCCTATACCTGATATGTCTTCTAGTCATATCACAGACACCCACTGACTGGGCTGCCATTAAACTGGCTGTAATAGGTTCATTCTATCACCACGCACACTAATTGATGCCCACGCTGCTGTGTGTGTGTCTGTGTGTGCGCACGCTGTTTCTGAGACATTAGCTCTGTCCTTGTACACGTACAGATATTTTATCGGAAGTATATTATGTGTTGTTATTAGATTGACCTTGTTACGCCGGTTGACCATGTCTGTAACGGGCTAGGACACAGAGGTCTGGTCTCTCTGTGACCGCGGGACTCTACAAGGTAAAGATAACTCGTGGGAGGACATTAGATGGAAGCTGGCACGCTATTCTCTAGCCAGCACTTCTTTCCTTTCCTCATCTAGTTCTCTCTTCTCTTTCTACTCTTCTCCTGGTATTACATTCACTCTCGCAGTTTCTGTCCTCTTATCCTCCCCTCTTATCATCTCCTCTCCTCCCCTCTCCCCTCCTCTTCTCCCCCTTTTCTTTCTTCTCTCTCATACGCCCCTCTCTCCCCTCTCTCATACGCCCCTCTCTCCCCTCTCTCATACGCCCCTCTCTCCCCTCTCTCATACGCCCCTCTCTCCCCTCTCTCATACGCCCCTCTCTCCCCTCTCTCATACGCCCCTCTCTCCCCTCTTTCGTACTCACCTTTCCCCTCTCATCTCCCATCTCTCATACGCCCCTCTCCCCTTTCCCCTCTCTCATACTCTCCTTTCCCCCCTCTCATACTCCCCCCTCTCCTCCCCTCTCTCATACTTCTCCTCCCCCCTCCTCTCTCATACTCCCATCTCCCCTCTCTCATACTCCCCTCTCTCATACTCCCCTCTCTCATACTCCCCTCTCTCATACTCCTCCTCTCCCCTCTCTCCTCCCCCCTCTCCTCTCTCATACTCCCCTCTGTCATACTCCCCTCTCCCCTCTGTCATACTCCCCTCTCCCCTCTCTCATACTCCTCCTCTCCCCTCTCTCCTCCCCCCTCTCTCCTCCCCCCTCTCCTCTCTCATACTCCCCTCTCCCCTCTGTCATACTCCCATCTCCCCTCTCTCATACTCCCCTCTCTCATACTCCTCCTCTCCTCTCTCATACTCCTCCTCTCCCCTCTTCTTTTCTCTCTCCTCTTCTCTCTCCTCTCCCCTCTTTCCTCTCTCATACTCCCCTCTCTCATTCTCCCCTCTCTCATACTGGCCTCTCTCCTCTCTCTCCCCTCCTCTCTCTCCTCTCCTCTCCGTGGCAGGTTGTCTGCTCTCTCCTCTCTCTCCCCTCCTCTCTCTCCTCTCTCCTCTCCTCTCCGTGGCAGGTTGTCTGCTCTCTCCTCTCTCTCCCCTCCTCTCTCTCCTCTCTCCTCTCCTCTCCGTGGCAGGTTGTCTGCTCTCTCCTCTCTCTCCTCTCCTCTCCGTGGCAGGTTGTCTGCTCTCTCCTCTCTCTCCCCTCCTCTCCTCTCCTCTCCTCTCCGTGGCAGGTTGTCTGCTCTCTCCTCTCTCTCCCCTCCTCCTCATCTCCTCTCCTCTCCGTTGCAGGTTGTCTGCTCTCTCCTCTCTCTCCCCTCCTCTCTCTCCTCTCCTCTCCGTGGCAGGGTTGGTCTGCTCTCTCGCTCTCGCTCCCTCCTCTCTCTCCTCTCCTCTCCGTGGCAGGTGTCTGCTCTCTCCTCTCTCTCTTTCCCCTCCTCTCCTCTCTCTCCCCTCCTCTCCGTTGGCAGGTTGTCTGCGCTCTCCTCTCTCTCCCCTCCTCTCTCTCCTCTCTCCGCTCCTCCCGGGCAGGTTGTCTGGCTCTCCTCTCTCTCCCCTCTCTCTCCTCTCTCCTCTCTCTCCGTGGCAGGTTGTCTGCTCTCCTCTCTCTCCCTCCTCTCTCTATCTCTCCTCCTCTCCTCTCCGGTGGGCAGGTATGTCTGCCTCCCTCCTCTCTCTCCTCTCTCCTCTCCTCTCCGTGGCAGGTTGTCTGCTCTCTCCTCTCTCTCCTCTCCTCTCCGTGGCAGGTTGTCTGCTCTCTCCTCTCTCTCCCCTCCTCTCTCTCCTCTCTCCTCTCCTCTCCGTGGCAGGTTGTCTGCTCTCTCCTCTCTCTCCCCTCCTCTCTCTCCTCTCTCCTCTCCTCTCCGTGGCAGGTTGTCTGCTCTCTCCTCTCTCTCCCCTCCTCTCTCTCCTCTCCCGCTCTCCTCTCCGTGGCAGGTTGTCCTGCTCTCCTCCTCTCTCTCCCCCCTCTCTCTCCTCTCTCCTCTCCTCTCCGTGGCAGGTTGTCTGCTCTCCTCCTCTCTCTCCCCCTCTCTCTCCTCCTCTCCGCTCTCCTCTCCGTGGCAGGTTGTCTGCTCTCTTCTCTTTCTCCCTCTCCTCTCTCCCTCTCCTCTCTCCTCTCCTCTCCGTGGCAGGTTGTCTGCTCTCTCTCTCCTCTCTCCTCTCCTCTCCGTGGCAGTTGTCTGCTTCTCCTCCTCTCCCTCCCCCTCTCTCTCTCCTCTCTCCTCTCCTCTCCGTGGCAGGGTTGGCTGCTCTCTCCTCTCTCTCCCTCTCTCTCCCTCTCCTCTCCGTGGCAGGTTGTCTGCTCTCGCCTCTCTCTCCCCTCCCTCTCTCGCTCCTCTCTCCTCTCCTCTCCGTGGCAGGTTGTCTGCTCTCTCCTCTCTCTCCCCTCCTCTCCTCTCTCCTCTCTCCTCTCCTCTCCGTGGCAGGTTGTCTGCTCTCTCCTCTCTCATCCCCTCCTCTCTCCTCCCTCTCTCCTCTCCTCTCCGTGGCAGGTTGTCTGCTCTCTCCTCTCCGCTCTCCTCTCCGTGGCAGGTTGTCTGCTCTCTCCTCTCTCTCCTCTCTCCTCTCCTCTCCGTGGCAGGTTGTCTGCTCTCTCCTCTCTCTCCCCTCCCCTCTCTCTCTCCTCTCTCCTCCTCTCCTCTCCGTGGCAGGTTGTCTGCTCTCTCCTCTCTCTCCCCTCCTCTCTCTCCTCTCTCCTCTCCTCTCCGTGGCAGGTTGTCTGCTCTCTTCTCTGTAAAACTCACTCATCTGTAATTCGTCTTTCTCTTCTCATCAGATCACCTCTTATTTTTTCCTCACCATTTTCTCTCATTCGCCCGAGGACCTCCCTTCACCATAGTATAACATTGACAACTGTGTGTGTGTGTCCAAGATGATCAGTTCTGGCTGACTTTGTGGTTGTAGGGATGCTGCTGACACTATTCCACAATAGAAGCAATTAACTGCAGCTTAACTGTGTGGCTGAGCTGCTCTGAACCCAGCCCAATCCGTGCGCGGTGTGATTGAACTGTCAGGAGTTTTGTGTTGTGCTGTCTCTTCCCCCGTTTTGTCCTTGTTGTTGTCCTGACTAAGTGTCTGTGCATTGATGTTTCCACAGCTTTAGCCCAGCCTTTACTAGGGTCGGGATGATGACAGGGCTTGTAAGTAAGCATTTGATTTGATTTGATGCTGTGGCTTGTCTAGATGTTAAAAAGGACCAGAATGGGCAATACCTACCCTAAGCTATTTTAGCTGTTAAAGTTAGGGGTCAGTGGTTAGAATCACATTTGTGCACATTATAAGGTGCAGTAAGCCCGTTCTAGCTGGGCCCAGTTCAATACTAACTGTCACCTTAGGGCTGATGGCTGTGAGTTGAGTTTGAGGTTCCAGTTGATTGGCACGATCAGGATAGTTTCCAGCCCAGCTTTTTATACAGCTAATATTTCATCTTCTCTTTGCTTCATCCCTCATCACCATTATCTGAACAGACCCCTCGTCTGTTTACCCTTCATTACAGTCCCATTGAAGAGCCTGCCTGGTCCCGTTCCAGAGACTGTGTGCGTGTTCGTGTGTGTGTGTGATGATAAGAGAATGTAGAAGCAATACTCAGAGCGACGCCGATAGTTACGTCTGTCTGGCATGATGTTAAATACAGTGGCTTGCGAAAGTATTCACCCCCTTGACATTTTTCCTGTTTTGTTGCCTTACAACCTGGAATTAAAATAGATTTTTTGGGGGGGCTGTATCATTTGATTTACACAACATGCCTATGACTTTGAAGATGCAAAATATTTTTTATTGTGAAATAAGACAAAAAAACTGAACTTGAACAAGCATAACTATTCACCACCCCCCCCCCCCACAAAAGTCAATACTTTGCAGAGCCACCTTTTACAGCAATTACAGCTGCAAGTCTCTTGGGGTATGTCTCTATAAGCTTGGCACATCTAGCTACTGGGATTTTTGACCATTCTTCAAGGCAAAACTGCTCCAGCACCTTCAAGTTGGATGGGTTCAGCTGGTGCACAGCAATCTTTAAGTCATACCTCAGATTCTGAATTGGATTGAGTTCTAGGCTTTGACTAGGCCATTCCAAGACATTTAAATGTTTTGCCTTAAACCACTCGAGTGTGGCTTTAGCAGTATGCTTAGGGTCATTGTCCTGCTGGAAGGTGAACCTCCATCTCAGTCTCAAATCTCCGGAAGGCTGAAACAGGTTTCCCTCAAGAATTTCCCTGTATTTAGTGCCATCCATCATTCCTTCAATTCTGACCAGTTTTCCAGTCCCTGCCGATGGAAAAACATCCCCATAGCATGATGCTGCCAACACCACGCTTCACTGTGGAGATGGTGTCCTCGGGGTGATGAGAGGTGTTGGGTTTGCGCCAGTCTTAGCGTTTTCCTTGATGGCCAAAAAGCTAAATTTTAGTCTCATCTGACCAGAGTACATTCTTCCATATGTTTGGGGAGTCTCCTACATGCCTTTTGGTGAACACCAAACATGTTTGCTTATTTTTTTCTTTAAGCAATGGCTTTTTTTCTGGACACTCTTCTGTAAAGCCCAGCTCTGTGGAGTGTACAGCTTAAAGTGGTCCTATGGACACATACTCCAATCTCCGCTGTGGAGCTTTGCAGCTCCTTCAGGGTTATCTTTGGTCTCTTTGTTGCTTCTCTGATTAATGCCCTCCTTGCCTGGTCCGTGAGTTTTGGTATGCGGCCCTCTCTTGGCAGGTTTGTTGTGGTGCCATATTCTTTCAATTTTTTAATAATGGATTTAATGGTGCTCTGTGGGATGTTCAAAGTTTATGATATTTTTTTATAACCCAACCCTGATTTGTACTTCTCCACAACTTTGTCCCTGACCTGTTTGGAGAGCTCTTTGGTCTTCATGGTCCCGCTTGCTTGGTGGTGCCCCTTGCTTAGTGGTGTTGCAGACTCTGGGCCTTTCAGAACAGGTGTATACAGTTGAAGTCTGAAGTTTACATACACTTAGGTTGGAGTCATTAAAACTTGCTTTTCAAACACTCCACACATTTCTTGAGTTTTGGCAAGTCAGTTAGGACATCTACTGTCAAGTCCTGGCCAGTATAAGGGTTAATTGTTATTGTAGTTTGGTCAGGACGTGGCAGAGGGTATTTGTTTTATGTGGTTCAGGGTGTGTTAGTTAGGAGGGCGTTTGATTTATTATTTCCGGGTTTTGAGTTATGGTCTATGTTTATGTATTTCTATGTGTAGTCTAGTAAGTGTGTTTCTATGTTGAGTTAATTGGGGTGGACTTCCAATTGAAGGCAGCTGTTTGGTGTTGCCTTTGATTGGAAGTCCTATATTAGTTGGGTGTGTTTCTGTGTATTTGTGGGAGATTGTTCTTGGATTGCTGTGTTGCCTTCAAGACTGTTATTTTGTCGTTCATCGGTTTGTTATTTTTGTATACGTGTTTGTTTGTTTTTTTTCCTTCTTTTCCCGTAAATAAAGAAGATGAGTATACATGTCCCTGCTGTGTTTTGGTCCTCCATTTCTAACGACAACCGTGACATCTACTTTGTGCATGACACAAGTAATGTTTCCAACAATTGTTTACAGACAGATTATTTTGACTTATAATTCACTGTATCACAATTCCAGTGGGTCAGAAGTTTACATGCACTAAGTTGACTGTGCCTTTAAACAGCTTGGAAAATTCCAGAAAATGATGTAATGGCTTTAGAAGCTTCTGATAGGCTAATTGACATCATTTGAGTCCATTGGAGGTGTACCTGTGGATGTATTTCAACGCCTAACTTCAAACTCAGTGTCTCTTTGCTTGACATCATGGGAAAATCAAAAGAAATCAGCCAAGACCTCAGAAAACAAATTGTAGACCTCCACAAGTCTGGTTCATCCTTGGGAGCAATTTCCAAACGCATGAAGGTACCACGTTCATCTGTACAAACCATAGTATGCAAGTATAAACACCATGAGACAACGCAGCCATCATACCGCTCAGGAAGGAGACGCGTTCTGTCTCTTAGAGATGAACGTACTTTGGTGAGAAAAGTGCAAATCAATCCCAGAACAACAGCAAAGGACCTTGTGAAGATACTGGAGGAAACAGGTACAAAAGTGTATATAACCACAGTAAAACGAGTCCTTTATCGACATAACCTGAAAGGCCGCTCAGCAAGGAAGAAGCCACTGCTCCAAAACCGCCATAAAGCCAGAATACAGTTTGCAACTGCACATGACGACAAAGATTGTACTTTTTGGAGAAATGTCCTTTGGTCTGATGAAACAAAAATAGATCTGTTTGGCCATAATGACCATCGTTATGTTTGGAGGAAAAAGGGGGAGGCTTGCAAGCTGAAGAACACTATCCCAACCGTGAAGCACGGGGGTGACATCATCATGCTGTGGGGGTGCACTTCACAAAATAGATGGCATCATGAGGATAGAAAATTATGTGGATATATTGAAGCAACATCTCAAGACATCAGTCAGGAAGTTAAAGCTTGGTCGCAAATGGGTCTTCCAAATGGACAATGACCCCAAGCATACTTCCAAAGTGGCAAAATGGCTCAAGGACAACAAAGTCAAGGTATTAGAGTGGCCATCACAAAGCCCTGGCCTCAATCCCCTAGAAAATCTGTGGGCAGAACTGAAAAAGCGTGTGCGAGCAAGGAGGCCTACAAACCTGACTCAGTTACACCAGCTTTGTCAGGAGGAATGGGCCAAAATTCCCCCAACTTATTGTGGATAGCTTGTGGAAGGCTACCCGAAACGTTTGACCCAAGTTAAACAATTTATAGGCAATGCTACCAAATACACTCAATTAGTATGTAAACTTCTGACCCACTGGTAATGTGATGAAAGAAATAAAAGCTGAAATAAGTCATTCTCTCTAGTATTATTTTGACATTTCACATTCTCATAAAAAAGTGGTGATCCTAACTGATCTAAGACAGGGAATTTTTACTAGGATTAAATGTCAGGAATTGTGAAAAACTGAGTTTAAATGTATTTGGCTAAGGTGTATGTAAAGTTCCGACTTCAACTGTATATACTGAGATCATGTGACACTTAGATTGCACACAGGTGGACTTTATTTCACTAATTATGTGACATCTGAAGGTAATTGGTTGCACCAGATCTTGTTTAGGGGCTTCATAGCGAATAGGGTGAATAAATACAGTTGAAGTTGGAAGTTTACATACACCTTAGCCAAATACATTTAAACTCAGTTTTTCACAATGTTCTGCAGTGTCAAAGAACAATGTGGCATCTACACTAACGCTCTGAACAAATCAAAACTGAAATGATTCTTTAGAACTCAGATTCCATCTAAAGTGTGGGGATACATCTGTTATTGTGTGATTTTTCTACTTCTCGACATCCATCACCTCAAAAATGGTTTGGTGGAAAAGCCCATCATGACTATAAGACAGTTAAATCAATCCATCCTGCTGGAACTATCCCGCTGGCTCTTTGTTGCTACGCACCAATTTTCAGATATCAACTCATCTGGCCTTTGGAACACAGAAGGTCTGATTGGAACATAGCTGTTGGGAGTTTTAGAAACTAGAGTGTGCCTGTGAGTATGGAAGAGAGGAGAGACAAGATGAGACAACTGAGCGGAGACGAGGAGAGACGGAGAGGAAGGGAGAGATGGGGAGAGAGGGATATCATATAATAAGCCTTTTCAGTGGTTACTGTTGCCTCGCCATGCTCTGTGGGGGAGTAGGTCTTGGTAGCTGTTATGCACTTGATGACTAAGGCATTTGTTAAATGGTCTATACAAACAAGATGTTATTGATCATTAAGGTATTGTATTCTCACAGTTATGCCTGCTGTAAGATTCATCACGCACGCAAGCACACACACACACACACACACACACAGCTATATTGTATGCTTAAAAAATATACAGTACCAGTTAAAAGTTTGGACACACCTACTCATTCAAGGGTTTTTCTTTATTTTGACTATTTTCTACATTCTAGAATAATAGTGAAGACCTCCAAACTATGAAATAACACACATGGAATCATGTAGTAACCAAAAAAGTGTTAAACAAATCTAAATATATTTGAGATTCTTCAAAGTAGCCATCCTTTGCCTTGATGACAGCTTTGCACACTCTTGGCATTCTCTCAACCAGCTTCACCTGGAATACTTTTCCAACAGTCTTGAAGGAGTTCCCACATTTGCTGAGCACTTGTTGGCTGCTTTTCCTTCACTCTGCGGTCCAACTCATCCAAAACCACCTCAATTGGGTTGAGGTCGGTGATTGTGGAGGCCCGGTCATCTGATGCAGCACTACATCACTCTCCTTCTTGGTCAAATAGCCCTTACACAGCCTGGAGGTGTGTTGTGTCATTGTCCTGTTGAAAAACAAATGATAGTCCCACTAAGCGCAAACCAGATGGCATGGCGTATCGTTGCAGAATGCTGTGGTAGCCATGATGGTTAAGTGTGCCTTGAATTCAAAATAAATCACAGACAGTGTTACCAGCAAAGCACCCCCACACCATCACACCTCCTCCTCCATTCTTCACGGTGGGAACCACACATGCAGAGATCATCCGTTCACCTACTCTGCGTCTCACAAAGACACAGTTGGAACTAAAAATCTCAAATTTGGAGTCATCAGACCAAAGGACAGATTTCCACCGGTCTAATGGCCATTGCTTGTGTTTCTTGGCCCAAGCAAGTTTCTTGTTATTAATGATGTCCTTTAGTAGTGGTTTCTTTGCAGCAATTCGACCGTGGAAGGCCTGATACAGTCTCCTCTGAACAGTTGATGTTGAGATGTCTGTTACTTGAACTCTGTGAAGCATTTATTTGGGCTGTTATCTGAGGTGCAGTTATTCTTATTAACTTATCCTCTGCAGCAGAGGTAACTCTGGGTCTTACTTTCCAGTGGTGGTCCATGAGAGCCAGTTTCATCATAGCGCTTGATGTTTTTGCGACTGCACTGAAAAAGTTATTGAAGTTTTCTGGATTGACTGACCTTCGTGTCTTAAAGTCATGATGGACTGTAATTTCTCTTTGCTTATTTGAGCTGTTCTTGCCATAATATGGACTTGGTCTTTTACCAAATAGGGCTATCTTCTGTATACCCACCGTACCTTGTCACAAAACAACTGATTGGCTCAAACATATCAAGAAGGAAAGAAGTTCCACAAATTAACTTTTAAGGAGGCACACTTATTAATTGAAATGCATTCCAGATGACTACTTTATGAAGCTGGTTGAGAGAATGTCAAGAGTGTGCAAAGGAAAAGAGTGGCTACTTTGAAGAATCTCAAATATAAAATATATTTTGATTTGTTTAACACATTTTTGCTTACTACATGATTCCATATGTGCTATTTCATAGTTGTGATGTCTTCACTATTATTCTAGAATGTAGAAAATAATAAAAATAAAGAATAACCCTTGAGTAGATAAGTGTCAAAATTATTGACACCCTAAAGATTCTTATAAATTAAATTAAATTAAACAAAATTAAATCTACATTAACGTTCTATTTTTTTAAATTAATCTCAGTTTACAGAACTGAATATTGGCATTCCATGGCTTCCTGTTTCACTGGCTTATAAAAATGTGGTAATGTATGCAGAATCCATCCAGCCAGGTCACCCATGGAACAAGTCAGTATTTGACGACCATCCGTGCCTGAGGATGTGGGGAGATGACGTAGAATCCGGCCACTAGGGGCAACAGTGAGCATAAGCATCTGCCTCTGATTCCAAGGGTTGCAAGTTCGAATCCAGTAATAGAAAGTTGTTTTTGAGATTTTTGTTTAAGCCTAACCCAAACCTTAACCCTTACCTTAGCCATTCAGAGCTAATGACTAACCCTAAGATGTCTGAGTTCATGCCTAAACTTAACCCTAACCTTAAAAATTCGGAGACAAGGCCTAAAGTTAATCTTAAACACTTATATTTAACTTTTGAGAAACCTGGATGAATGTGTAGTTTTGACGTGAGACTGTGACAGGCAGTTTCATCCATAACCATGGGGAAAGGAAAATAATCCATACATGAAAAGACACATTGTTGTTGACTTTCGTAAGTCAGGGAATGGGTCCAAAAACACTACTGAAAAAAACAAATATGCCACTTAAAATAATGAAGAAGTTTAAAACCAATGGAACAGTGGTAAACTTTCCTGGTAGAGAATGCATGTGTATCTTGTCCCCACGTACAGATTTGGTATCCAAGTCTACAATTAGATACCACCTCCATGCCAATAGGCTATTTGGAACGGTTGGAATAAAAAATACTTTGAGAACAACCAACAAATTTAAACACCTGGAGTTTGCTAAACAGCATTGGCACTTGGATTGGAACTGGGTGCTATGGACAGATGAGATGAAAATAGAGCTCTTTGGTGTGTTTGGCCTCAAAAAGAATGCATTTGCAGAAAATAGCCTCGTACCTTTGGTGGTGGATCTGTGATGTTATGGGGCTGTTTTGCTTCCACTGGTCCTGTGGCACTTGTTAAGGTCAACGGCATCATGAACTCTACCAAGTACCAGGACATTTTTGCCAAAAAATGTTTTGCCTCTGCCAGGAGGCTGAAGCTTGTCCACAAGTGGATCTTCCAGCAAGACAATGACCCCAAGCACGTGCAAAATCTACAAATAAATTGTTAATTAACCACAAAATCAACATTTTGCAATGCCCATCTCAGTCTCCGTACTTAGTTAAACCCCAATGAAAACCTGTGGTTTGAATTGAAGACGGCAGTCCATGAGCACAGACTGAAGGATATCAATAATCTGGAAAGATTCTGTATTGAGGAATGGTCTAACATCCCTCTCAAAGTTCTCCAATCTCATAAAACATTATAGAAAAAGGCTGTGCCGTTATCCTTGCAAGGGGAGGGTGCATATTTATTACTTGTTTAACAAAATATTTTTCTCTGAGCAATTGTATTTGTATAAAATAATGCAATTTTCCAATGTTTTAAGTATACAATATAGCTCAGTTTTTGTATTACTTATTTTATACAGTCTTCTTTGCTCATCTTTATCAAGGGTGCTAATCATTTTGGAGGTGACCGTAGATCACGAACACAAACCGTCTCTTGTCTCCCATCTCTGAAACCTGAGCTCCCAGATGGATGGAACTGACGGGAAGAAGACTGACTGATGTTGATGACATCACCCATTAGGTTGACTCATATTGATGACATAACCTATTAAGAGCATAACTGATATGACCAGAGATGGTTTGGATGCAGTCATCATTCTTGGTATCAAAACGAGTGATGGTTAAGTAGTTGGAATGCGGCAGGAGTGGGAAAGTAGAGGAGAGAAAGTGAGGAGGAATGTATGGCTGTAGTGATGGTAGAGGAGAGAAAGTGAGGAGGAATGTATGGCTGTAGTGATGGTAGAGGAGAGAAAGTGATGAGGAATGTATGGCTGTAGTGATGGTAGAGGAGAGAAAGTGAGGAGGAATGTATGGCTGTAGTGATGGTAGAGGAGAGAAAGTGATGAGGAATGTATGGCTGTAGTGATGGTAGAGGAGAGAAAGTGAGGGAGGAATGTATGGCTGTAGTGATGGTAGAGGAGAGAAAGTGATGAGGAATGTATGGCTGTAGTGATGGTAGAGGAGAGAAAGTGAGGAGGAATGTATGGCTGTAGTGATGGTAGAGGAGAGAAAGTGAGGAGGAATGTATGGCTGTAGTGATGGTAGAGGAGAGAAAGTGAGGAGGAATGTATGGCTGTAGTGATGGTAGAGGAGAGAAAGTGAGGAGGAATGTATGGCTGTAGTGATGGTAGAGGAGAGAAAGTGATGAGGAATGTATGGCTGTAGTGATGGTAGAGGAGAGAAAGTGAGGAGGAATGTATGGCTGTAGTGATGGTAGAGGAGAGGAAGTGATGAGGAATGTATGGCTGTAGTGATGGTAGAGGAGGGGAAGTGAGGAGGAATGTATGGCTGTAGTGATGGTAGAGGAGGGGAAGTGAGGAGGAATGTATGGCTAGTGATGGTAGAGGAGAGAAAGTGAGGAGGAATGTATGGCTGTAGTGATGGTAGAGGAGAGAAAGTGAGGAGGAATGTATGGCTGTAGTGATGGTAGAGGAGAGAAAGTGAGGAGGAATGTATGGCTGTAGTGATGGTAGAGGAGAGAAAGTGAGGAGGAATGTATGGCTGTAGTGATGGTAGAGGAGAGAAAGTGAGGAGGAATGTATGGCTGTAGTGAGGGTAGAGGAGAGAAAGTGAGGAGGAATGTATGGCTGTAGTGATGGTAGAGGAGAGAAAGTGAGGAGGAATGTATGGCTGTAGTGATGGTAGAGGAGGAGAAAGTGAGGAGGAATGTATGGCTGTAGTGATGGTAGAGGAGAGAAGTGAGGAGGAATGTATGGCTGTAGTGATGGTAGAGGAGAGAAGTGAGGAGGAATGTATGGCTGTAGGTGATGGTAGAGGAGAGAAAGTGATGAGGAATGTATGGCTGTAGTGATGGTAGAGGAGAGAAAGTGAGGAGGAATTGTATGGCTGTAGTGATGGTAGAGGAGAGAAAGTGAGGAGGAACGTATGGCTGTAGTGATGGTAGAGGAGAGAAAGTGAGGAGGACGTATGGGCTGTAGTGATGGTAGAGGAGAGAAAGTGAGGAGGAACGTATGGCTGTAGTGATGGTAGAGGAGAGAAAGTGAGGAGGAACGTATGGCTGTAGTGATGGTAGAGGAGAGAAAGTGAGGAGGAATGTATGGCTGTAGTGATGGTAGAGGAGAGAAAGTGAGGAGGAATGTATGGCTGTAGTGATGGTAGAGGAGAGGGAAGCAGAGGAGTGAATGATAGCGTCATCATCAGACACATACTGCCATACAAACCATATAGTGAAAGAGAGAGAAGAGAAGTGAGAGAGCGGAGGAGTGAATTATGAGCCATAAATAACCATGATGATATTGAAAGAAACCATTATGATTCACTGAAGCCTGCTATTTGGCTCCACTATGCACTGGTGTAGTTAGGGTGTGTGTGTGTGTGTGTGTCCAGAAGTAATTGAAACTCAACTCGCACTCCTGCCCGCCTCCAGTTACCAGTAGAGTAAAGATATGAGATCTTGGGAGAGAAGGAATTAAAGGAGGAGATCGAGAGGAATTGGGAAAGTGTGGGGGCAGAAGGAGAGTAGTGATGGGGGAGGTGTGGGGGCAGAAGGAGAGTAGTGATGGGGGAGGTGTGGGGGCAGAAGGAGAGTAGTGATGGGGGAGGTGTGGGGGCAGAAGGAGAGTAGTGATGGGGGAGGTGTGGGGGCAGAAGGAGAGTAGTGATGGGGGAGGTGTGGGGGCAGAAGGAGAGTAGTGATGGGGGAGGTGTGGGGGGCAGAAGGCAGAGTAGTGATGGGGGAGGTGTGGGGGCAGAAGCAGAGTAGTGATGGGGGAGGTGTGGGGCAGAAGGAGAGTAGTGATGGGGGAGGTGGGGGGGGCAGAAGGAGAGTAGTGATGGGGGAGGGTGGGGCAGAAGGAGAGTAGTGATGGGGAGGTGTGGGGGCAGAAGGAGAGTAGTGATGGGGGAGGTGTGGGGGCAGAAGGAGAGTAGTGATGGGGGAGGTGTGGGGGCAGAAGGAGAGTAGTGATGGGGGAGGTGTGGGGGCAGAAGGAGAGTAGTGATGGGGGAGGTGTGGGGGCAGAAGGAGAGTAGTGATGGGGGAGGTGTGGGGGCAGAAGGAGAGTAGTGATGGGGGAGGTTGTGGGGGCAGAAGGAGAGTAGTGATGGGGGAGGTGTGGGGGCAGAAGGAGAGTAGTGATGGGGAGGTGTGGGGGCAGAAGGAGAGTAGTGGATGGGGGAGGTGTGGGGGCAGAAGGAGAGTAGTGATGGGGGAGGTGTGGGGGCAAGAGAGAGTGATGGGAGGTTGGGGGCAGAGGAGAGTATGAGGGGGATGGGGGGCAGAAGGGAGATAGGATGGGGAGTGTGGGGGCAGAAGGAGAGTAGTGATGGGGGAGGTGTGGGGGCAGAAGGAGCGTAGTGATGGGGGAGGTGTGGGGGCAGAAGGAGAGTAGGGATGGGGGAGGTGTGGGGGCAGAAGGAGAGTAGGGTGGGGGAGGTGTGGGGGCAGAAGGAGAGTAGGGATGGGGGAGGTGTGGGGGCAGAAGGAGAGTAGGGATGGGGGAGGTGTGGGGCAGAAGGAGAGTAGTGATGGGGAGGTGGGGGGGGCAGAAGGAGAGTAGTGATGGGGGAGGTGTGGGGGCAGAAGGAGAGTAGTGATGGGGAGGTGTGGGGGCAGAAGGAGAGTAGTGATGGGGGAGGTGTGGGGGCAGAAGGAGAGTAGCAATGGGGGAGGTGTGGGGGCAGAAGGAGAGTAGGGATGGGGGAGGTGTGGGGGCAGAAGGAGAGTAGGGATGGGGGAGGTGTGGGGGCAGAAGGAGAGTAGTGATGGGGGAAGATGTGGGGGCAGAAGGAGAGTAGTGATGGGGGAGGTGTGGGGGCAGAGAAGGAGAGTAGTGATGGGGGAGGTGTGGGGGCAGAAGGAGAGTAGTGATGGGGGAGGTGTGGGGGCAGAAGGAGAGTAGGGATGGGGGAGGTGTGGGGGCAGAAGGAGAGTAGTGATGGGGGAGGTGTGGGGGCAGAAGGAGAGTAGTGATGGGGGAGGTGTGGCGGCAG
The DNA here is from genome assembly GCF_901001165.1 of Salmo trutta. Taxonomy (NCBI): domain Eukaryota; kingdom Metazoa; phylum Chordata; class Actinopteri; order Salmoniformes; family Salmonidae; genus Salmo; species Salmo trutta. Next base: position 30,543,938 of record NC_042979.1, read on the forward strand.
AAGGAGAGTAGTGATGGGGGAGGTGTGGCGGCAGAAGGAGAGTAGTGATGGGGGAGGTGTGGGGGCAGAAGGAGAGTAGTGATGGGGGAGGTGTGGGGGCAGAAGGAGAGTAGTGATGGGGGAGGTGTGGGGGGCAGAAGGAGAGTAGTGTGATGGGGGAGGTGTGGTGACAGAAGGAGAGTAGTGATGGGGGAGGTGTGGGGACAGAAGGAGAGTAGTGATGGGGGAGGTGTGGGGACAGAAGGAGAGTAGTGATGGGGGAGGGGGGGGGCAGAAGGGAGTAGTGATGGGAGGTGTTGTGGGCAGAAGGAGAGTAGTGATGGGGGAGGTGTGGGGAGGAAGGAGAGTAGTGATGGGGGAGGTGTGGGGGCAGAAGGAGAGTAGTGATGGGGGAGGTGTGGTGACAGAAGGAGAGTAGTGATGGGGGAGGTGTGGGGAGCAGAAGGAGAGTAGTGATGGGGGAGGTGTGGGGGACAGAGGAGAGTAGTGATGGGGGAGGTGTGGGGGCAGAAGGAGAGTAGTGATGGGGAGGTGTGGGGCAGAAGGAGAGTAGTGATGGGGGAGGTGTGGGGGCAGAAGGAGAGTAGTGATGGGGGAGGTGTGGGTGACAGAAGGAGAGTAGTGATGGGGGAGGTGTGGGGGGGAGAAGGAGAGTAGTGATGGGGGAGGTGTGGGGGCAGAAGGAGAGTAGTGATGGGGGAGGTGTGGGGGCAGAAGGAGAGTAGTGATGGGGGAGGTGTGGGGGCAGAAGGAGCGTAGTGATGGGGGAGGTGGGGGGCAGAGGAGTAGTGATGGGGGGAGGTGTGGGGGCAGAAGGAGAGTAGTGATGGGGGAGGTGCGGGGGCAGAAGGAGAGTAGTGATGGGGGAGGTGCGGGGGCAGAGGGAGGTAGTGATGGGGGGAGGGTGTGGGGCGCAGAAGGAGAGTAGTGATGGGGGAGGTGTGGGGGGCAGAAGGAGAGTAGTGATGGGGGAGTGTGGCTGGGCAGGCAGAAGGAGAGTAGTGATGGGGGAGGTGTGGGGGCAGAAGGAGAGTAGTGATGGGGGAGGTTGGTGACAGAAGGAGAGTAGTGATGGGGGGAGGTGCGGGGCAGAAGGAGTAGTGGATGGGGGAGGTGCGGGGGCAGAAGGAGAGTAGTGATGGGGGAGGTGCGGGGGCAGAAGGAGAGTAGTGATGGGGAGGTGCGGGGGCAGAAGGAGTAGTGATGGGGAGGTGTGGGGGCCAGAGGAGAGTATGATGGGGGAGGTGTGGGGGCAGAAGAGAGTAGTGATGGAGGTGTGGGGCAGAAGGAGAGTAGTGATGGGGGAGGTGTGGGGCAGAAGAGAGAGTGATGGGGGAGGTGTGGGGGCAGAAGGAGAGTAGTGATGGGGGAGGTGTGGGGGCAGAAGGAGAGTAGTGATGGGGGAGGTGTGGGGGCAGAGGAGAGTGATGGGGGAGGTGTGGGGGCAGAAGGAGAGTAGTGATGGGGGAGGTGTGGGGCAGAAGGAGAGTAGTGATGGGGGAGGTGTGGGGGCAGAAGGAGAGTATGATGGGGGAGGTGTGGGGGCAGAAGGAGAGTAGTGATGGGGGAGGTGTGGTGACAGAAGGAGAGTATGAGGGGAGGTGTGGGGCAGAAAGAGTAGTGATGGGGGAGGTGTGGGGGCAAAGGAGAGTAGTGATGGGGGGGTGTTGGCAAAGGAGAGTAGTGATGGGGAGGTGCGGGGGCAGAAGGAGTAGTGATGGGGGAGTGCGGGGGAGCAGAAGGAGAGTAGTGATGGGGGAGGTGCGGGGGCAGAAGGAGAGTAGTGATGGGGGAGGTGCGGGGGCAGACGGAGAGTCGTAATGTGGCAGTAGTATGGGAGGTGCGGGGGCAGAAGGAGAGTAGTGATTGGGGGAGGTGTGGGGACAGAAGGAGAGTAGTGATGGGGGAGGTGTGGGGGCAGAAGGAGAGTAGTGATGGGGGAGGGTGTGTGGGGGCAGAAGGAGAGTAGTGATGGGGGAGGTGTGGGGGCAGACAGGAGAGTAGTGATGGGGAGGTGTGGGGGCAGCAGGAGAGTAGTGATGGGGAGGTGTGGGGGGCAGAAGGAGGAGTAGTGATGGGGGAGGTGTGGGGGCAGAAGGAGAGTAGTGATGGGGGAGGTGTGGGGGCAGAAGGAGAGTAGTGATGGGGGAGGTGTGGGGGCAGAAGGAGAGTAGTGATGGGGGAGGTGTGGGGGCAGAAGGAGCGTAGTGATGGGGGAGGTGTGGGGGCAGAAGGAGAGTAGTGATGGGGGAGGATGGGGGCAGAAGGAGAGTAGTGATGGGGGAGGTGTGGGGGCAGAAGGAGAGTAGTGATGGGGGTGGTGTGGGGCAGAAGGAGAGTAGTGATGGGGACTGTGGGGGCAGAGGAGAGTAGTGATGGGGGACGTGTGTGGGGGAGAAGGAGGAAAGGAGGAAGAATGCTTTAGCAAGTACCTGAGGGTTTCCGTGGGGATTGCTTGTCAACATGGAGAATGTTAATAAACATTAAAGCTGCAATATGTAACTTTCTGGGCAAACCGACCAAATTCGCATAGAATAGATCTGTCATTCTCATTGAAAGTCTAAGAACGTGGTAGATCTGTTCTATGTGCGCTATTTATATTCTCTCTGTTCTTAAGTTTAGGTTTTGTGTCTTTTTTTACTTTTGGTATTGTACACCAGCTTCATACAGCTGAAATTACTATGTTTTTTGGTCTGGCATAATTTTTCTTTACAGTGGTGAGATGGTACAATGATTCTCTACACTATGCTTGCTTGTTTTGCCATTTAAACTGAAATTAGGCAAACTATTCGAATTTTAGCAACCAGGTAGCCTAGTGGTTAGAGCGTTGGGCCAGTAACCAAAAGGTTGCAATATCAAATCCCCGAGCTGACAAGGTAAAAATCTGTTGTTCTGCTCCTGAACAAGGCAGTTTACCCACTGTTCCTAGGCCGCCATTGAAAATAAGAATTTGTTCTTAACTGACTTGCCTGGTTAAATAAAGGTTACATTTCAAAAATGTCAACAACAAAAAACAGGAAATGGCAGTGTGATTTCTGCATAGTGCATCATTAAGGATGAAATGTCAGAAAGGCATGAGATAGATGTGTGTGTCAGTCAGATGAATATAGATCCAGTCAGATCAGAGGTTACTTCAAGGAAAGAAGGATTTTAAAGTACTGCTGTCGGATTTGAACCCAGGTCATCTATTCACAACATGAATGTGTTACCCGCGCTGAGCTCCAACCTTGGCATCAGCTTGGAGAGCTAACACAAGTCTTCAGGTCTCAGACAGGGTTAATCCTCCCATGAGTGTGCTTTTACTGAATCTTCTCTGTTAGAAATGGTTGAGTTGGGATACCGTAGGCAGACACAAATGATGATGAAAGTGCTTATTAGTAATTTGCTAATAGTGCTTATTAATAACTTGTGTTGTCCTTGAGATACATAGTTACACAACACTCTGTATAGAGAAGAACTGGGCGGCAGAGAGAGAGGGATGAGAGGGGAGGGAGGGAGTACGGAGGAGGTATATAAATAAAGTGATAGAGGAGGATGAGAGAGAGGGACCCATAGCCTGACTCAAACACCCAGTTACAGATAGGATCGACCGGTGTGTTTGTGTATCAGCTCACTGTGGAAATCATTAGGTCAGCTGTGCATTCTCTCTGGAGGGCCTGACGGACAGAAACAAGCCAACTCAGCATCAGCTCCCAGCTCAATCAGCATCAGCCTATCAGCGCCCAGCTCTCAGTTGACTCACCCAATCAGGCTTACAGCCTTAGAGAAACATTTCAATTGGTGCGTTCATTTTAGGGCTGGGATTCAAGCTGATCACACTTTGTCAGCTATGCAGAGTTTTCCATGAATGCAGTCTCGAACACGGTAACATTGCCTTTAAAAGCCGAGCCTAAAGTGCAGACTCCACCCACCCAGTTGAGTGGCTGAGCTAAGACACCCGTTCTCTTCCACCTCATTCCATAGACCTATCTGGTTAAAGGCTTATTCCTGCACCCAGCCTTAGTTCAAGCTGACCAGTGAGTGTGTGTGCGTGCATAGCTGCGGTTATGAGAGTGCGTCTCCATGGTGTGTTGTTGTGGTAGCTCAGGAATGTATTTTCATAGTTACAGTGGGTGCCAGGTTGCCAGTTTGGGGTCTGAAGATGTGATCAGCGTAGCCAATCAGATCTCACAAAAACATCAATAAAAACAGACTAACTAACAATAGAGTCAACTGTCTACTGCTTTCTCTGCCAGTTTAGTCACACACACACACACACACACACACACACACACACACACACACACACACACACACACACAGCCTTCTGTGTATTCTCTTTCAGTGTAGTTGCTCAAGACTTGCTCTATAACCTTGGATGTCTTTATTGTTCCCACACATCAAATGGCAATGAATACCCTCTATAGACATCTTCCTCTCCTCCACTCTCATGCAGTGAGATATCTGGCACAGTTAATGAGTCAGCACATAGTCACACAGGCTGTCACTCACAGCACGGTGCTAAATGCGTTGCTAATGGGGGGATGTGATGAACACTGCATCAGGAACATGATAATGTGGTACCCAGCTCTGAGAGAGAGAGAGACCACAGATGATGCCGTCTGTTCAGCCGCGTTGGTCATACCTGGGCGGTATAGCATCAACCTGACACCACACACACACGGTACAGCTGGGACTTCGTGCCTTGAATCCTGAACAAGGGCATGAGGACGGTGTGAGTCAAGAACCGAAGGCTTTAGAACTGAAAGCTTTAGAACCGTGTGTGTTTTGTAGTTGTGTGTGTTTTGTAGTTGAGTGTGTGTTGAATCAGTGTATCTGAGAGGGAGTTTGCTGTATCTGATGATCTGCTCTGAGGTCATTGCTGATTGGTCGATTTGATGGCTGCTCTACTTTCCTTTAAATCAGTCCACCAACCAACCCACAGCCTGATTCAAACATCCAGTTACATATAGCATCGACCCGTGTGTGTGTGTCACCTCACAAAGGAAATCATTGGGTCAGCTGTGCGTTCTCTGTGGAGGGCCTGACAGCCAGAAACAAGTCAACACACAACTCGGCATCAGCCTATCAGCTCACAGCCTTTAAAAGCCGCATCACAGACAAAGCCCGATTGGACTGAATCCTGGCCTAGGTTACCAGGGGTCGGGTATGCACTATGCAGCGTCTGTACATTTTATGTTGAAACCATGACGCCCTAAGGTGCAAACTCAACCAACCCGGTTCAGCGGGCGAGCTAAAGCACCCATCCACCTCATTCCATAGACCTATCTGGTTAAAGGCTTATTCCTGCACCCAGCCTTAGTTCAAGCTGACCAGTGAGTGTGTGTGCGTGCATAGCTGCGGTTATGAGAGTGCGTCTCCATGGTGTGTTGTTGTGGTAGCTCAGGAATGTATTTTCATAGTTACAGTGGGTGCCAGGTTGCCAGTTTGGGGTCTGAAGATGTGATCAGCGTAGCCAATCAGATCTCACAAAAACATCAATAAAAACAGACTAACTAACAATAGAGTCAACTGTCTACTGCTTTCTCTGCCAGTTTAGTCACACACACACACACACACACACACACACACACACACACACACACACACACACACACACACACACACACACACACACACACAGCCTTCTGTGTATTCTCTTTCAGTGTAGTTGCTCAAGACTTGCTCTATAACCTTGGATGTCTTTATTGTTCCCACACATCAAATGGCAATGAATACCCTCTATAGACATCTTCCTCTCCTCCACTCTCATGCAGTGAGATATCTGGCACAGTTAATGAGTCAGCACATAGTCACACAGGCTGTCACTCACAGCACGGTGCTAAATGCGTTGCTAATGGGGGGATGTGATGAACACTGCATCACGAACATGATAATGTGGTACCCAGCTCAGAGAGAGAGAGAGAGAGAGAGTGTGTGTGTGCGCGCAAGGTCAACCTAATCTAAACTATTTGGTTTCACCAAAATAATGTTTCTGGTCAACAGAGGCATATACAATATTTCCAGGCACAATACTTACGATTCAATGTGTTGAATGTGTCCTTCGCTATCAAACAAGCGTTTAAAACCAGATTTTATCCAGGGTCTCCCATTTTATACCTGTCGAAGTGGGAGATTACACTGTAGCATACTTTCACTTGACTGCGTGGTCTAGAATGGACTACAATGGCACCCACAGGCGGAATATGGAAGACCATGGATAAAAACATGTTTTAAGCCCATATTTGATAGCGAAGGACACATTTAAGTATTGTGCCTAGAGGTACTGAATATGCCTCTGTTGACTGGAAACGTTATTTTGGTGAAACTGAATAGATTAGATTTGGTTGATCAAGGACACCAGGCTACGGAAACTTCTGCAACGTGCCGTTTGTAAAGACGAAGCGCGGGGTTCCTGTGCTGCAAGACGAAGCGCGGGGTTCCTGTGCTGCGAGACGAAGCGCGGGGTTCCTGTGCTGCGAGACGAAGCGCGGGGTTCCTGTGCTGCGAGACGAAGCGCGGGGTTCCTGTGCTGCGAGACGAAGCGCGGGGTTCCTGTGCTGCGAGACGAAGCGCGGGGTTCCTGTGCTGCGAGACGAAGCGCGGGGTTCCTGTGCTGCGAGACGAAGCGCGGGGTTCCTGTGCTGCGAGACGAAGCGCGGGGTTCCTGTGCTACGAGACGAAGCGCGGGGTTCCTGTGCTGCGAGACGAAGCGCGGGGTTCCTGTGCTGCGAGACGAAGCGCGGGGTTCCTGTGCTGCGAGACGAAGCGCGGGGTTCCTGTGCTGCGAGACGAAGCGCGGGGTTCCTGTGCTGCGAGACGAAGCGCGGGGTTCCTGTGCTGAGCCTTTGGATCCAGATGGTGGTGGTTCGGTCTGACACACTTCTAGACTAGAAGTGTAGATGGGTAGAGAGAGACAAAGTAAATGTACACAGTGTACGCTATAGTCACACATTTACAATAAAACTCCCCCAACGGATTTACTCTTATACAATACACAGAGCTCTGCTGAGAAAATGAAATGTACTGTACAAAAGCATTTAGTGTTCAAGGAATAAAAAGTATTTTTGTATCAGATCAGGCACACATGTTGACATGTGTCTTCCACATCTCCTCCTGTTTATCTGTAAAGAAGAAATCAGCCAGGCATGTGTTTGTTGGTGGCTGATGAAGGTTTGATGGGTGGAGTAGACACTCTTTGCAGACACAACAGACACTATTAAAGGGGCAATCAGCAGTTGCTACATACATTTTTGGACTTAAAAATGTATGGTAGGTACCCATTGATTCTTGAAGAATATAAACGTATTAATGCCTCATGAGCTTAGTTCCCCATCTTAGTACCCCATCAGAACCCAAAATGTATGGTTGTTTTACTCCAACGTTTGAAAACAAAGAAAATGTTAACAAACACTATATGGTCCGAAACTATGGTTAAAAGCGTCATTTTCATATCATGGATGGTCAGGCATTGCATCCATAGCTCTGTCTATGAATTCAAGTGAGGTTACATTTCTTCAGACCTATCCCTCAGCAATTTACCGAACCAGGGAGGGGAGTCCGCTTTGTTATTGTTTCTACTGACGCTTTAAAGTTAAAAGCTGTTTTTGTCAGTGTGAGGATGTGTGCTTTTAAAAATAAGCCTGTTCTGAGAGCAGGTGTTGTGTGATCCAGTGGTTTTGTTAGAATGGAGAGGCAGCAATACAGTGATACACTGGCCATGAAGTAAGTGTGTGTGTGTTTGTGCGTGTGTGCGTGTGTGCGTGTGTGTGTGTGTGTGTGTGTGTGTGTGCGTGCTGTTCTGTCGTTTTTAGTGCTGAGCTGTTGGAGATGGCCTTTTAGCATGCGTGGGAGCAGTGTGCCTGTCTATGCTTTTCTTCACCCCACCCCCCCACCCCCCGGTCATGCTTGACTGCCTAACCTGTCACTCCTCGCCCAGAAAGTCCGTGATCTGCCTATGCGAGTGTGTGTGTGTGTGTGCAGTAGAGAGCAGGTGTATTGTGCTGAGCTGGTCAACTTGATGCCGGATAAGCCCAGTAGTCCTGATAACAGTGGAACAGACAGTAGTCCTGATGACAGTAGAACAGACTGTAGTCCTGATGACAGTAGAACAGACTGTAGTCCTGATGACAGTAGAACAGACTGTAGTCCTGATGACAGTAGAACAGACTGTAGTCCTGATGACAGTAGAACAGACTGTAGTCCTGATGACAGTAGAACAGACTGTAGTCCTGATGACAGTAGAACAGACTGTAGTCCTGATAACTGTAGAACAGACTGTAGTCCTGATAACTGTAGAACAGACTGTAGTCCTGATAACTGTAGAACAGACTGTGGTCCTGATAACAGTGGAACAGACCGTAGTCCTGATAACAGTGGAACAGACAGTAGAACAGACATTAGTCCTGATAGCAGTAGGACAGACATTAGTCCTGATAGCAGTAGGACAGACATTAGTCCTTATAACAGTGGAACAGACAGTAGAACAGACATTAGTCCTGATAACAGTAGGACATACATTAGTCCTGATAACAGTAGGACAGACATTAGTCCTGATAACAGTAGGACATACATTAGTCCTGATAACAGTAGGACAGACATTAGTCCTGATAACAGTAGGACAGACAGTGGAACAGACAGTAGTCCTGATAACAGTAGAACAGACAGTAGAAAATACATTAGTCCTGATAACAGTGGAACAGACAGTAGTCCTGATAACAGTAGAACAGACAGTAGTCCTGATAACAGTAGAACAGACAGTAGTCCTGATAACAGTGGAACAGACAGTAGAAAATACATTAGTCCTGATAACAGTGGAACAGACAGTAGTCCTGATAACAGTAGAACAGACAGTGGAACAGACATTAGCCCTGATAACAATGGAACAGACAATAGTCCTGATAACAGTAGAACAGACATTAGTCCTGATGACAGTGGAACAGACATTAGTCCTGATGACAGTGGAACAGACAGTAGTCCTGATAACAGTGGAACAGACATTAGTCCTGATGACAGTGGAACAGACATTAGTCCTGATGACAGTGGAACAGACGGTAGTCCTGATGACAGTGGAACAGACAGTAGTCCTGATGACAGTGGAACAGACAGTAGTCCTGATGACAGTGGAACAGACAGTAGTCCTGATGACAGTGGAACAGACAGTAGTCCTGATAACAGTGGAACAGACAGTAGTCCTGATGACAGTGGAACAGACCGTAGTCCTGATGACAGTGGGACAGACAGTAGAACAGACAGTAGTCCTGATAACAGTGGAACAGACAGTAGTCCTGATAACAGTGGAACAGACAGTAGTCCTGATAACAGTGGAACAGACAGTAGTCCTGATAACAGTGGAACAGACAGTAGTCCTGATGACAGTGGAACAGACAGTAGTCCTGATGACAGTGGAACTGACAATAGTCCTGATAACAGTAGAACAGACAGTAGAACAGACATTAGTCCTGATAACAGTGGAACAGACAGTAGTCCTGATGACAGTGGAACAGACAGTAGTCCTGATGACAGTGGAACAGACAGTAGTCCTGATAACAGTCGAACAGACCGTAGTCCTGATGACAGTGGAACTGACAATAGTCCTGATAACAGTAGAACAGACAGTAGAACAGACATTAGTCCTGATGACAGTGGAACAGACATTAGTCCTGATGACAGTGGAACAGACAGTAGTCCTGATGACAGTGGAACAGACAGTAGTCCTGATAACAGTCGAACAGACCGTAGTCCTGATGACAGTGGAACAGACAGTAGAACAGACAGTAGTCCTGATGACAGTGGAACAGACAGTAGTCCTGATGACAGTGGAACAGACAGTGGAACAGACAGTAGTCCTGATAACAGTGGAACAAACAGTAGTCCTGATAACAGTGGAACAGACAGTGGAACAGACAGTAGTCCTGATAACAGTGGAACAGACACTGGAACAGACAGTAGTCCTGATAACAGTGGAACAGACAGTGGAACAGACAGTAGTCCTGATAACAGTGGAACAAACAGTAGTCCTGATAACAGTGGAACAGACAGTGGAACAGACAGTAGTCCTGATAACAGTGGAACAAACAGTAGTCCTGATAACAGTGGAACAGACACTGGAACAAACAGTAGTCCTGATAACAGTGGAACAGACAGTGGAACAGACAGTAGTCCTGATAACAGTGGAACAAACAGTAGTCCTGATAACAGTGGAACAGACACTGGAACAGACAGAGAACCCTTGGCGCTCCAGCTCTGACCTAACAGAGTGGAAATGAGAGTACAATTATTCCCAGAGCTAAAAGCAGTGCTAGTGTCAAGACTGCATGACCCCTGGAAAATGTTACCTGAGTCTCACTATTTCTCTCTTTCGTTTTCTCTGTCTCTCTCTGTGTTTCTCTAGCTGAGATTGACCCCACACCTCCACCCTCCTCCCCCTCTCCAGCCATAGGGAACACAGACAGAAACTCACCCAGGGGGAGAGGGCCCGAGGCTGGGTTAGGGCCCGGGGTGGGGATGAGTGCCGCTGGTGATCTGCTAGAGTCAGTCCTGGCTCAGAAGGATCATCTCTTCTCCCAGACAGGGGGAATGGTCCTGCCCTCAGCTCTGCCCCAGGACCTGCTGCCTCTCCTGGGGAGAGAAATGAGCACAGGGGGCCTTTCTGGAAGTCTGTCTCTGGATCAACAGGGTCTGTTGAAGAGGATACAACCCCCAGTTTCACAACCCCACGACAGCAGACCACCCCTCCCTTCACAGCCCTCCCAGCCCGACAGCAACCCCCTCACCTCCTCCTCTCAGCCCGTGACACACACACTGCCGGGACAGCGAGATGAAGTCACCACTATCGTCACGGCGACCGTGGACGCAGACACAGACATGGATGCAGAAGAAACACCTTCACCGGGTATAAGTGGTATACATTAGACCAGGGGTTGGAACCAAAATGATTTTCTATCTTTTCGTTCTGAACAGAAACATATTTTTTTTCAGTTCCGACCAGCAAAGTTCCTAACTGGTTTGAACCAAAACAAAGTTACGGTTATATCGTTCCATTTCTGTTCATCTTTAAACCTCTGAAATCCTTATTTTTAATAATTTTTTTGGCTCATTAAATTAAATTAAACTTCACCAATCAGTGCGGATAGAGCAGTCTGCTATGCTAAAGTTGTTTACGGGCTTGATGGAAAGACAAGTGTAGGGCACGAGATGCAACTTAACATTTTGCGGGAGAGAGCGAGAGAGGGTGAAGGACATCTTGGGCATCTTGTTATGGCATGCATTATCTGAATTAGGCCCACAGAATTATACCTATGCAGAGCGGCTTCTATGGAGCAACTTTGAATGTCTTTGAACTTCAGAGAGTTGGCTTAACGTTGGACCAGAGCTAACAAGCTTGTGCATGCAGAGCGCGCACCGGAATTAAAAACATGTCTTACCTTTTTGTAGTTAATGAATCCAATGTGAAATGTGATAATCATAGTATCCCTAACTAGCATAGAAAAGTACCCTCCCTTAACCCAGACGACGCCGGGCCAATTGTGCGCCGCCCTATGGGACTCCTGATCACGGCCGGTTGGAATACAGCCCGGGATCAAACCTGGGTCTGTAGTAACGCCTCTAGCACTGTGATGCAGTGCCCTGCGCCACTTGGGAGGCCAAATCCATTCTTTTCTAATGAAAAATCTCTCCCTATCTTCCGAATCATGCATGTAGCTATCGTCAATAGGTTACAGTAGCCTATGCTTCGGAGCGGTAGCGGCAGGTAGCCTACTCATGGACACTCGAAGAAGTTCCTGATTGACACAGAGAGGACTTTGCATAGGCGTTTTGTTACGTTTGTTTGTGGGACTGGGAAATATACCCGGAACATAAACAATACTTTATTAACCGGTTTCCATGCTTTTAAAATAACGGTTCTGTTCCAGAACAGTATTGATCACTTTCGTTCCCGGTTCTGTTCCTTGAACAATGTCGTTATTTTCTGGTTTTCAGTTCTGTTCCCTGAACCGGTTCCAACCTCTGCATTAGACTAGACTGGAGCATCATCAATGTCAGAGAACACCCTGTCCTTTTACAGAAAGCAGTTGTTTATGTTGTCTACCTTTCTCTCACTGAAGACAGAGATGTGCTTATCTCACCAGCATCCTGGATTACACTGTGAAATACATTTCTCAAATATTGGATTGTTAAATCGATGTTTGTCCTCTTATCTCTAGCTGTGTCTGGCTGTATGGTGAATTTCTCCGACCCCGAGGGATACATAGACTCTTCTGACGACCCCCCCCCTCCCAGATGGAACATTCCTACACTGTACATACACCGTCACTGTGTACACAGGCTATGGAGTCGAGCTACAGGTAAACAACACAAACACACGCATGCGCATGCACTGACACAGACATACACGCATGCGCTGTTACATGCATAAGTTTGTATGTGAAAACTACTTATAAGATGCATACATGAGCAGATCAAATACACCGCTGGAACGCAGATTAAGCTGTTTACATGTCCTAATAATTTGAAAGATTGCTCAGAAAACCAGGTGTTTTAACTAACGTACGCTTACTTCGATATAAAAAATATAGTCAATGACACAGACACTGACACACAGACTGCGTTGTGATTGTTGACTCTGTATTGATCTCAGGATTGTCTCTGACCCCTAGTGATGTCTGCTGGTACAGCACCCTGCCCTCCAAGTCAAATCAAATCAAATTGTATTTATCACATGCGCCAAATTAAACTGCAGTATACTTTACAGTGAAATGCTTGCTGATGAACCTTTCCCAATGATACAGAGTAAAACAAAAGAAAAAAAAATATATATTATAACAACACGAGGAATAAAATAAAATGCACAGAATACCAGATCAATGTGGAGCTATATACAGGGAGTACCAGTACCCAGATCATGTGGAGCTATATACAGGGAGTACCAGTACCAGATCAATGTGGAAGCTATAAACTGGGAGTACCAGTACCAGATCAATGTGGAGCTATAACAGGGAGTACCCAGATCAATGTGGAGCTATTACACATGGAGTACCAGATCAATGTGGAGCTATACACAGGGAGTACCAGATCAATGTGGAGCTATATACAGGGAGTACCAGATCAATGTGGAGCTATATACAGGGAGTACCAGTACCAGATCAATGTGCAGCTATATACAGGTAGTACCAGTACCAGATCAATGTGGAGCTATATACAGGGAGTACCAGATCATGTGGAGCTATATACAGGGAGTAACAGTACCAGATCAATGTGGAGCTATATACAGGGAAGTACCAGTACCAGATCAATGTGGAGCTATATACAGGGAGTACCAGTACCAGATCAATGTGGAGCTATATTCAGGGAGTACCAGTACCAGATCAATGTGGAGCTATATTCAGGGAGTACCAGTACCAGATCAATGTGGAGCTATATTCAGGGAGTACCAGTACCAGATCAATGTGGAGCTATAAACAGGGAGTACCAGTACCAAATCAATGTGGAGCTATATACAGGGAGTACCAGATCAATGTGGAGCTATATACAGGGAAGTACCAGTACCAGATCAATGTGGAGCTATAAACAGGGAGTACCAGTACCAGATCACTGTGGAGCTATATACAGGGAGCATCAGTACCAGATCAATGTGGAGCTATATACAGGGAGTACCAGTACCAGATTAATGTGGAGCTATAAACAGGGAGTACCAGTACCAGATCAATGTGGAGCTATATACAGGGAGTACCAGTACCAGATCAATGTGGAGCTATAAACAGGGAGAGTACCAGTACCAGATCAATGTGGAGATATAAACAGGGAGTAGTACCAGTACCAGATCAATGTGGAGCTATACACAGGGAGTACCAGATCAATGTGGAGCTATATACAGGGAGTACCAGTACCAGATCAATGTGCAGCTACTACATGGAGTACCAGTACCAGATCAATGTGGAGCTATATACAGGGAAGTACCAGATCAATGTGGCGATATATACAGGGAGTACCAGTACCAGATCAATGTGCAGCTATATACAGGGAGTACCAGTACCAGATCAATGTGCAGCTATATACAGGGAGTACCAGTACCAGATCAATGGGAGCTATATAACAGGGAGTACCAGCACCAGATCATGTGGAGCTATAAACAGGGAAGTACCAGTACCGATCAATGTGGAGCTAATAAACAGGGGAGATACCAGTACCAGATCAATGTGGAGCTATAAACAGGGAGTACCAGATCAATGTGGAGCTCTAAACAGGGAGTACCAGATCAATGTGGAGCTATATACAGGGAGTACCAGATCAATGTGGAGCTATATACAGGGAGTACCAGTACCAGATCAATGTGGAGCTATATTCAGGGAGTACCAGTACCAGATCCATTGGAGCTATAAACAGGGAGTACCAGTACCAAATCAATGTGGAGCTATATACAGGGAGTACCAGATCAATGTGGAGCTATATACAGGGAGTACCAGTACCCAGATCAATGTGGAGCTATAAACAGGGAGTAAGTACCAGTACCAGATCACTGTGGAGCTATATACAGGGAGCATCAGTACCAGATTCAAATGTGGAGCTATATACAGGGAGTACCAGTACCAGATTAATGTGGAGCTATTAAACAGGGAGTACCAGTACCAGATCAATGTGGAGCTATATACAGGGAAGTACCAGTACCAGATCAATGTGGAGCTATAAACAGGGAAGTACCAGTACCAGATCAATGTGGAGCTATAAACAGGGAAGTACCAGTACCAGATCAATGTGGAGCTATAAACAGGAGTACCAGATCAATGTGGAGCTATATACAGGGAGTACCAGTACCAGATCAATGTGCAGCTATATACATGGAGTACCAGTACCAGATCAATGTGGAGCTATATACAGGGAGTACCAGTACCAGATCAATGTGGAGCTATATACAGGGAGTACCAGCACCAGATCAATGTGGAGCTATATACAGGGAGTACCAGCACCAGATCAATGTGGAGCTATAAACAGGGAGTACCAGTACCAGATCAATGTGGAGCTATAAACAGGGAGTACCAGTACCAGATCAATGTGGAGCTATAAACAGGGTAGTACCAGTACCAGATCAATGTGGAGCTATAAACAGGGAGTAGTACCAGATCAATGTGGAGCTATAAACAGTGGAAGTACCAGTACCAGATCAATGTGGAGCTATAAACAGGGATGTACCAGATCAATGTGGAGCTATAAACAGGGAGAGTACCAGATCAATGTGGAGCTATATACAGGGAGTACCAGATCAATGTGGAGCTATATACAGGGAGTACCAGTACCAGATCAATGTGGAGCTATACATTTACATTTACATTTAAGTCATTTAGCAGACGCTCTTATCCAGAGCGACTTACAAATTGGTGCATTCACCTATAATATCCAGTAGAACAACCACTTTACAATAGTGCATCTAAATCTTTTAAGGGGGGGGGGGGGGGTTAGAAGGATTACTTTATCCTATCCCAGGTATTCCTTAAAGAGGTGGGGTTTCAGGTGTCTCCGGAAGGTGGTGATTGACTCCGCTGTCCTGGCATCGTGAGGGAGATTGTTCCACCATTGGGGTTCCAGAGCGGCGAACAGTTTTGACTGGGCCTGAGCGGGAACTGTGCTTCCTCAGAGGTATGGAGGCGAGCAGGCCAGAGGTGGATGAACGCAGTGCCCTTGTTTGGGTGTAGGGCCTGATCAGAGCCTGAATGGTACGGAGGTGCCGTTCCCCTCACAGCTCCGTAGGCAAGCACCATGGTCTTGTAGCAGGCATGCGAGCTTCAACTGGAAGCCAGTGGAGAGAGCGGAGGAGCGGGGGGTGACGTGAGAGAACTTGGAAGGTTTGAACACCGACGGGCTGCGGCGTTCGGATGAGTTGTAGGGGTTTGATGGCACAGGCAGGGGAGCCCAGCAACAGCGAGTTGCAGTAATCCAGACGGGAGATGACAAGTGCCTATATTCAGGGCCAGTACCAGTACCAGATCAATGTGGAGCTATAAACAGGGGAGTACCAGTACCAGATCAATGTGGAGCTATATACAGGGAGTACCAGATCAATGTGGAGCTATATACAGGAGAGTACCCAGATCAATGTGGAGCTATATACAGGGAGTACCAGTACCAGATCAATGTGGAGCTATAAACAGGGTAGTACCAGTCCCAGATCACTGTGGAGCTATATACAGGGAGCATCAGTCCAGCTCAATGTGGAGCTATATACAGGGAGTACCAGTACCAGATCAATGTGGAGCTATAAACAGGGAGTACCAGTACACAGATCAATTTGTGGAGCTATATCAAGGGAGTACCAGTACCAGATCAATGTGGAGCTATAAACAGGGAGTACCAGTACAGATCAATGTGGAGCTATAAACAGGGAATACCAGTACCAGATCAATGTGGAGCTCTAAACAGGGAGTACCAGTACCAGAAAATGTGCAGGGGTACAAGGTATTTGAGGTAGATACTGTATGTACATGAAGGCAGGGTAAAGTGACTATGCATCAGGATAGTTAATAATAAGAGTAAAATATAGAACAGAGTAGCAGTGACGGTTTTTGTAGTGTGTGTGAGTGAGTGATGTGTGGTATATGGTGTGTGTGTATATATAGTCTAGTGAGTGTGTGCGTAGGGGTCAGTGCCAAGATGAGTCAGTGCAGGATAGTTCGGGTTACCATTAATTGACATTTAGCAGTCTGGATTCAACAGTCCTATGGCTTGGGGGTAGAAGCTTGTCTTGGAGTCTGTTGGTCCGGGACCCTATGATTCGGGTACCATTTGCCGGACAGCAGCAGAGGTGAACAGTCTATGGCTTGGGTGGCTGGAGTCTTTGGCAATTTCTCGGGCCTTCCTCCACACAACACTGGTGCTGTTCCAGGTCCTCTTTATTGCAGTCAAGCTTCTGAGAAGAGATCTCAGAAGAAGGTGTTGCAGTGTCATTAACAGTATCTATAACATGGTTTCTGAGAATTCTCACTCACTGTCTGCCTCTCCCCCTTATCTCGCACTGTCTGCCTCTCCCCTTTATCTCGCACTGTCTGCCTCTCCCCTTTATCTCGCACTGTCTGCCTCTCCCCTTTATCTCGCACTGTCTGCCTCTCCCTTTATCTCGCACTGTCTGCCTCTCCCCTTTATCTCGCACTGTCTGCCTCTCCCCTTTATCTCGCACTGTCTGCCTCTCCCCTTTATCTCGCACTGTCTGCCTCTCCCCTTTATCTCGCACTGTCTGCCTCTCCCTTTATCTCGCACTGTCTGCCTCTCTCTTTCCTTACTCTCAACCCCGCTCTTCTCTCTCTCTTAGGTGAAGAGTGTGAATCTGTCAGAGGGAGAGCAGCTGTCAATCAGAGGGGTGGATGAGGGCGGGGCCTTGCTGGTTCTGGCCAATCACACACTGCTGGTGGAGGGTCAGGTGATCCGAAGTCCGACCAATATCATCTCAGTATACTACCGCTCCTCGCCTGATGGGAGCATGGGCATGTTCCAGCTACACTACCAAAGTGAGCACACACACACACACAATCACACACAGTCACACACACACACAAAATTGTTCATGTTTTTAATTCAAAGCCTTCATTAGGTCCTATCTACTAAGGGGCTGTTGATTCTCTGTCTACCTGATCTATTAATGGCCTAACCACTTAATCTGGTTTTGTAATCAATTAGCACTGTGATTGGATGTCGTATCAATTAACTGATTAGCTGTGATTAATTGGTTTTCATCTCGTGTGTGTGTGTGTGTGTGTGTGTGTGTGTCACCTGTAATGTCTTCCTCTGTCATCTCACACTGGTGTACTGTCTGTGTCAGTTCAGATAGGACAGGAATGGATAGATGGAGCTAACGTGGCAAACTACTTGCCTTTCACCTGGCCTGTCCTCTCCTCTCTCTATTATTCTGGCCTATCCAGTCATATATCCATTATTCTGGCCTGTCCAGTCATATGACCATTATTCTGGCCTATCCAGTCATATATCCATTATTCTGGCCTGTCCAGTCATATATCCATTATTCTGGCCTGTCCAGTCATATAACCATTAGTCTGGCCTGTCCAGTCATATAACCATTAGTCTGGCCTGTCCAGTCATATAACCATTAGTCTGGCCTGTCCAGTCATATAACCATTAGTCTGGCCTGTCCAGTCATATAACCATTAGTCTGGCCTGTCCAGTCATATATCCATTAGTCTGGCCTGTCCAGTCATATAACCATTAGTCTGGCCTGTCCAAAGCAATTTACAGTTAGTGCATTCATTTTAAGATAGGTAGGACAACCACATATCACAGGTATAGAAAGTACATTCAGTAGAGTCCGAGCTAGAAGGAGGGGGGGGTTCAGGATTTTATTTTATTTGGGGGGGGGGGGGGGGGGGTCGAGGTGAGGAGGAGGATAATTTAAGATACTGTTTCAGATGTTTTCGGAAGATTGGTTGGGGCTCTGCTATCTAGCTTCAGGGGTAAGCTAGTTTCCCACCATTGGGATGCCAGGACAGAGAAGAGCTTGGACTGGGCTGAGCGGGAGCTGCCCTCCATAGGGGTGGGAGGACTAAGAGACCTGAGGTGGCAGAACGGAGTGCTCGGGTTGGGATGCAGGGTTTGAGCATAGCCTGAAGGTAGGGAGGGGCTGTTCTCTTGCTGTAACGTAGGTAAGCACCATGGTCTTGGTAGTAGGTGCGAGCGGGGGTGACAGGAGAGAACTTGGGAAGGTTGAACACCAGGTGGGCTGCAGCGTCTGGGACTAAGTTGCAGGGGTTTGATGGCACAAGAGGGGAACCCAGCCAACAGTGAGTTGCAGTAGTCTAGATGGGAGAAAACAAGAGCCTGGATTAGGACCTGCGCCACTTCCTGTGTGAGGTAGAGTTGTACGCTAAGGATGTTGTAGAGCATGAACCTGCAGGAGCGATTCACTGCTTTGAAGTTTGCGGAGAATGACAGTGTTGTCCAGGGTCTCGGAGTGTGACACTGGAGTTGTCAACCGTGATGGAGAGGTCTTTGAGCGGGCAGGCCTTCCCAGGGAGGAAAAGTGGCTCCTTCTTGTTGAGCTTGAGGTGGTGGGCCGACATCAAAGTTGAGATATCTGCCAGGCATGCAGAGATGCATTGTCGCCACCTGGGTTGTCAGAAGGGGGGAAGGAGAAAGTAGTTGAGTATTATCCACATAGCAATGATAGGAGAAGACCATGTGAGGATATGACAGAGCCTAGTAACTTGGTGTATAGAGAGAAGAGGAGAGATTCTAGCCCTGGGGGACACCAGTAGTGAGAATACATGGTGCAGACCAGATCTTTTCCATGTCACCTGGTAGGAGCGGCCTGCCCAGGTAGGATGCAGTCCAAGATTGTGCATGCAGAGCCTGAGACGCCCAGTCCTGAGAGGCTGGAGAGGAGGCAGAGCCTGAGACGCCCAGTCCTGAGAGGCTGGAGAGGAGGCAGAGCCTGAGACACCCAGCCTGAGAGGCTGGAGAGGAGGCAGAGCCTGAGACGCCCAGCCCTGAGAGGCTGGAGAGGAGGCAGAGCCTGAGACGCCCAGCCCTGAGAGGCTGGGGAGGAGGCAGAGCCTGAGACGTCCAGCCCTGAGAGGCTGGAGAGGAGGCAGAGCCTGAGACGCCCAGCCCTGAGAGGCTGGGGAGGAGGCAGAGCCTGAGACGCCCAGCCCTGAGAGGCTGGGGAGAAGGCAGAGCCTGAGACGCCCAGCCCTGAGAGGCTGGGGAGGAGGCAGAGCCTGAGACGCCCAGCCCTGAGAGGCTGGGGAGGAGGCAGAGCCTGAGACGCCCAGCCCTGAGAGGCTGGGGAGGAGGCAGAGCCTGAGACGCCCAGCCCTGAGAGGCTGGGGAGGAGGCAGAGCCTGAGACGCCCAGCCCTGAGAGGCTGGGGAGGAGGCAGAGCCTGAGACGCCCAGCCCTGAGAGGCTGGAGAGGAGGATCTGATGGTTCATGGTGATGAAGGCAGGAAGATGGGGACAGAAGTCAGCTTTGGCAGTGTGGAGAGCCTCCGTGACAGAGAAAAGCAAGTCCCGGTTGAGTGACCTGTCTTGAAGCCTGACTGGTTAGGGTTAAGAAGATCGTTCTGAGAGAGAGAATGAGATCAGAGAGATAAGTTGATCAGAAACAGCACCCTCAAGTGTTTTGGAAAGAAAAGAAAGAAGGGATAAAGGTCTATAGTTTTTTATGTCAGATTAGTCGAGTGTGGGTTCTTGAGGAGGGGAGCGACTCAGGCCATTGATTGAAGTCAGAGGGTGATGCAGCCAGTGGTCAGGGATGGGAAAATGTCTCCATCGATGGGCTGGAGGAGGGGATGGAGTCGAACGGGCAGGCAGGCAGGTTTTTGGGCGGCCAGACCTCACTTGTCGCAGGATTTCATCTGGAGAGAGAGGGGCGAAAGAGGCATATGGGAGTTCTTTGTGAGTGAGACCAGTGGATTCAATAGGCTGAGTGAATAAGTAGCAGATGTCGTGAACTTTATTTTCAAAGTAGTTGACAAAGTCATCCACAGAGAGGGAGGGGTGGAGGATTAAGGATGGAGGAGAAGGTGTAAAAAAGTTTCCTATGATTAGAGGCAGAAGCTTGACATTTAGAGTGGTAGAAAGTGGCTTTAGCAGCGGATACAGAGGAAGAGAAGGCAGAGAGGAGGAGTGAAAGGATAATAGGTCCTCCTGAAGTTGAGTTTTCCTCCATTTTCGTTCAGCTGCCCGCAGGCCTGTTCTGTAAGCTCACAATGAGTCACTCTGCCACGGAGCAGGACAGGCGAGCCGATCCGGCCCGGATGAAAGAGGACAATGCGAGTCATAGGATGCGGTAAGGGAGGAGAGAGTAGGGTCGACGAGGCAGAATCAGGAGACAGGAGGGAGAAGGATTTAGCAGAAGGGAGAGATGATAGGATAGAAGAGGAGAGAGTAGTAGTCATCTCAGATCAAATTAGACCAGGAAGCCAACTATTGAATAGAATAGCATAAATAGACTAAGGTGAAAAAGGATTTGAGATAAGCGCATAGAGAATGGAAATCTCTCTCGCTCCTCTTCTCTCTCTTCTTATTTACCTTCTATCTTTCTCACTCTACCCTTCTCTTCCCCCTGGCAGTATTCCGTCTGAGCTGTGCCCTGCCGAGGAGGCCTCACTTTGGGGAGGTGTCCGTGCTGGACTTGCTGCCAGGGGGCACTGCCCGCTTCCACTGCCATATGGGCTACCACCTGCAGGGGGCAGTGGCACTCATCTGTCTCAACACATCTCTGCCTGTCTGGAGCAGCAAGGAGCCAAGCTGTAGAGGTAGGGAGGAGAGGGAGACACGCACACACAGGAACACACACACCCTCATTTCAATGCTTTGCTGCAGTCTGGAGCAACAACATGCTCAGCTGCAGAGCTGGGGAGACACATCAACTCTAATCATCACCATCACACCTGTTCCTCCATAGCGCTGTGTGGAGGGTCAGTGAAAAACGCTACAGTAGGGAGAATCTTGTCCCCTTCTCCCCGCCCTGGGTCCCCACCGCCACCCATGACCGCTCCTGCTCCTGGTCCCTGGAGGCCCCCACTGCACAGAGACTACACCTGCACCTGGAGAGACTGGCCCTCGAACCCACTGACAGGTGAGAGAGAGAGCGAGAGAGGAGGGTGTGTTTTGAGCTTTGAATGTGTAACCTGTGAATTGTGCTATAATACATTTACATTTCTCCCCCCCAGACTTGTGTTATGGAGCGGTCCTGGATGCTGGGTCTGTGGTGCTGTTTGACTCTGGCGGGGTGGTCCAATACCATTTGAAGGGGTGATCAGTGAGGGTCCAGCAGTCAGGGTTCAGTTCGATCACAGACCAAACCTAACCACAATACAGGCTTCAACATCCGTTATGAAGGTAAGAGCACACACACATGTATAAACACATTATTTCATAACCTTTCTGTCTAACCTCAGTTCTCTCATCCTCCTGTCCTCCCCCTCTCCTCTCCTCAACCATCACTCCCCCTCTCCTTTCCTTTCCTCCCCCTCTCCCCCTCTGCAGCTTTTGAGCGTGGGCACTGTTATGAGCCCTACCTGCAGAATGGTAACTTCAGCACCACTGACCAGGTCTATGGTGTTGGAGCTGTGGTGCAGTTCAGCTGTGATCCTGGTCACTCCCTGGAGCAGGGGCCGCCCGTCATAGAGTGTATCAATGCCAGAGATCCATACTGGAACGACACGGAACCACTCTGCAAAGGTATGTGTGGGAAGGAGATTGGAGTGTGTGTGGTTGTGTGTGTGTGTGTTGAGAGAGTTCTGATATCACAGTGTTACTGAGACACTGTTTAATTGGGATATTTAATCACTCTCCCCCTTCTTTTCTCCCCTCCCTCCCTTCCTCCCTCACCCTCTCCTCACCTTTTCTCTCCCCCCCTCCCCCTCTCTCCCTTTCCCCTCCCCAGCTCTGTGTGGGGGGGGGACCTGGCAGGTCCAGGGGTGGTTATCCTGTCTCCTAACTGGCCAGAGTGGTATGGAGAGGGAGAGGACTGCAGCTGGAGGATACATGTAGGGGAGGACAAGCGCGTACTGCTCGAAGTACAGCTGTGAGTGATATACACACACTCACACACAAATATACAGACAGACGCACACACCAACCACCTGTCAGAATAATGATGGTAAGATGTTGTTACACTAGCCAGGTGTTACTCATTAGCCAGCCTCTGAGGTCATCAGCTCCCAGCATTCAATTTGATTCATCCAGCCTGTAGACCTCTTACACCATTACCTCACACTGAGTCAGCCACACGGAGCTGATACCATATGCACTCATATCATTTACTCTGGGACAAAAAATACATTTACAAACATCTGTCAGAATTGGTAAGTGATTCAACAACTATAACTCTCCACTCCAGTTTGAACCTGAGTGACAGTGACATGTTGACCATCATGGATGGTGATGAGGTCACCCCCCCATATTCTGGGCCAGTACGTGGGCGGGGCCGGGCCTTTCAAGATACAGTCCACAACCCCTGACTTCACCGTGACCTTCCACTCCGACCCTGCCGGCCTCGTTTCGGCAAGGGAGAGGGCTTCATCATCAACTACCATGGGTAAGAGGACGGTGATGGAGAGGAAAAAGGGAGGGAGGAAAGGGAAGGAAATAAAGAAAAGAAAGAGGAGAAAGTGAGGACAAGATTAATTTATGAGAGATGGTAGCCAATATTGGAAGTATAGCTGAATGGGATATAGCCTAGTTGGCAGCCGAGTTGAAACAGAGAGTCAGAGAGTGAAAAAGGGACAGAGAGAGATAAAGAGGAGGATGAGGAAAGACTCTATTTCTGTCTCGTCTACCCTTCTCTCTTCCTTCACTTTGTTCTCTTTCTCTTTCTCCTCTCTCTCTCTTTCCTCTCTCTTTCTCTTTTCTCTCTCTTTCTCTCTCTCTCTCTCTCTCTCTCTCTCTCTCTCTCTCGCCCTCTGTCTCTCTCTCTCTGTGTGCCCTTATTCAATCACAATCCTATTTGTCTCACCATCCTTCACAGATACACACACACACACACACACAGTTACTTGGAATGCACTTCTCGTTCACAACAAGGAAACACAAAACATAAAATCACATTATGCACATAAATGATGCACACTCAATCATTCTACATGTACACTTTCACATCCGTATACACACACACAAAGTTTGTTTTACTAACATTGATTCCCATTCGAATCCTATTTTCCCTAACCCTTAACCTAAACCCCAAACCCTAAACCTAACCCCTAAGCTCAAAATTGCGTTTTTCCTTGTGAGGACCCGGCGAAATGTCCCCCATTTTCCTTGTTTTACTATCCTTGTGAGGACTTCTTTCCCCAGTGAGAGAATCAGAAAGACATCCTTACTGCAACATCCTTACTTCTCCTTTGTTATTTTGCGTGTGTGTGTCTGTGTGCAGCGTGTGTGTGAAGGCACAGTAGAGGATAGCTAGCTAGATAAATGAGAAAGCCAGTCAATATAAATTAATAATTGAACCAAGAAGCCTGACTTGCTCATCCCAGTGGACCAGTTACACAGAAACACAGTGGAATACTGTATACACACACAAACAAAATGTCTAAAGCCTACAAATGAATACATTTTATATAAATCACAAAAAGCGTTTATAATGAAAGTTCCATGTGTCTGTGTGTCTCCATGGTAACAGAGGTGTCCCGTAACGACCTCGTGCCCGGACCTCCCGGAGATCCAGAATGGCTGGAAGACCACGTCCCATACTGCCCTGGTGCGGGGTGCTCGCATCACCTACCAGTGTGACCCCGGCTATGACCTGGTTGGACGAGAGACTCTGACCTGTCAGCTAGATCTCACCTGGAGCACACAGCCCCCCTTCTGCGAGAAGAGTGAGTTAACGAGAGGGGGTTGGGGTGTGTGAGTGTGTGGTGAGTGTGTGGAGTGAGTGATAGATAGATAGATAGAGCTGGGCGATATGGACAAAAATCCATTTCACGATAAATTGACTGAATTACCACGATAACGACAAATTAACATGAACTCTCTCTCTCCAGTAATGTACTGTTCAGATCCGGGTCATGTAGAACATTCCACCAGGTCTCTGTCAGACCCTAAACTCTTGGTTGGGACCACCATCCAGTACAGCTGCTACCCCGGCTTCATCCTGCAGGACGGCTCTACACTCACCTGCTACGGACGAGAGCCCGGAACCCCTGTCTGGACATCCAAATTGCCTCACTGTGTCTGTGAGTGTGTGTGCTCGTGAGTGCGACCCTGGTAATAAATTGTGCACAGGGCCCTGGTCAGAAGCGCCCTATATAAGGAATAGGGTTCCATTTGGGACAGAGTTTGTACTACAGTAATGTTTCCCCAGGACAGGAGGCTGCATGTCGCCCGTCATTCAGTGTGTATTATGGGACAGAGTTTGTACTACAGTAATGTTTCCCCAGGACAGGAGGCTGCATGTCGCCTGTCATTCAGTGTGTATTATGGGACAGAGTTTGTACTACAGTAATGTTTCCCCAGGACAGGAGGCTGCATGTCGCCTGTCATTCAGTGTGTATTATGGGACAGAGTTTGTACTACAGTAATGTTTCCCCAGGACAGGAGGCTGCATGTCGCCTGTCATTCAGTGTGTATTATGGGACAGAGTTTGTACTACAGTAATGTTTCCCCCAGGGACAGGAGGCTGCATGTCGCCCGTCATTCAGTGTGTATTATGGGACAGAGTTTTGTACTACAGTAATGTTTCCCCAGGACAGGAGGCTGCATGTCGCCTGTCATTCCGTGTGTATTATGGGACAGAGTTTGTACTACAGTAATGTTTCCCCAGGACAGGAGGCTGCATGTCGCCTGTCATTCAGTGTGTATTATGGGACAGAGTTTGTACTACAGTAATGTTTCCCCAGGACAGGAGGCTGCATGTCGCCTGTCATTCAGTGTGTATTATGGGACAGAGTTTGTACTACAGTAAATGTTTCCCCAGGACAGGAGGCTGCATGTCGCCTGTCATTCAGTGTGTATTATGGGACAGAGTTTGTACTACAGTAAATGTTTCCCCAGGACAGGAGGCTGCATGTCGCCCGTCATTCAGTGTGTATTATGGGACAGAGTTTGTAACTACAGTAATGTTTCCCCAGGACAGGAGGCTGCATGTCGCCTGTCATTCAGTGTGTATTATGGGACAGAGTTTGTACTACAGTAATGTTTCCCCAGGACAGGAGGCTGCATGTCGCCCGTCATTCAGTGTGTATTATGGGACAGAGTTTGTACTACAGTAACGTTTCCCCAGGACAGGAGGCTGCATGTCGCCTGTCATTCAGTGTGTATTATGGGACAGAGTTTGTACTACAGTAATGTTTCCCCAGGACAGGAGGCTGCATGTCGCCTGTCATTCAGTGTGGTATTATGGGACAGAGTTTGTACTACAGTAATGTTTCCCCAGGACAGGAGGCTGCATGTCGCCTGTCATTCAGTGTGTATTATAAACCTCAACAGTTCTCTCTTCTGTAGACCAGGTGCTCATTTTAATAGTGTTTGATGTTGCAGAGCTAATCTGTGATGGGCGCTTGATCTCTGGCAGAGACGACTCCACAGGGGTTGGCTCTTTAGTTGTAATTCTAACACCGCTCCTAGCCTTTTTGTGTTCATGGTTATTAAAGTGTGTGTGTGTGTGTGTGTGTGGTGTGTGTGTGTTACAGCTTCATCCCTCCTTTCTGCGTTCCTCATGGCTATTAATCTGTGTGTGCGCACACGTGTGAGGCGTTTGATATGCTAATGCAGTGTGCAGATCAGGCCCTGGCCACCTGGAAGAGGGGGCGGAGATTACCCATGAGTCATTGCAGCTCGGCTTGAGGCTGTCAGACCAGGAGGAGAAGCTGTCAATCAACCATCCTACCTTCCCACCCTCCCTGTCAGTCTGTCTGTTTGCGTGTGACTCACACCTCCTTAGAACCAGTGTTCTCCAACCCTCTCCTCCAGTACCCCACACTGCTCCACTTAGTTGAGCTATTCACTTCTAGCACTGATTCAACTGGTCAAGCGCTTGATGATTGTTGCGCAGATGATGGTTTACCTCCCTCTCTCTCACTCCATCTCTCCTCCTCCTCCTTTCCTCTCTCTCCCAGCGGAGGAATCTGTTTCCTGCGAGAACCCTGGTCTTTCCTGAAACGGGTACAGGTCCTGTCCAAGCGTCTCTACCTGCCCGGCTAGTCGCTCACCTTCGTCTGTTACCAAGGTTATGAGCTCATCGGCGAGGTCGCCATCAAGTGCATCCTGGGAAATCCGTCGTTTTGGAGCGGACCACTCCCACTGTGCAGGGGTGAGACCCAGCTGCCATGCACCCACATACCACCCCTGCAGACCTGCATGGAAGGGAACATTCCTCACCATGACTTTCCACATAGACACAGATGTAGCCATTGGTGCTTGTTTTAGTAATGATATTTCAGTATGTCCCTCTGCATGCAGCTCTAGGCAGCCAGGTTGGTAGTTCGTCCTCCTCGTAGTTGTTTAAGACTGCTGGGCTATGGTCAGAAGTAGTGTAACTATATAAGGAATGAATGGACGCAGCACTAGACATACACTACATGACCAAAAGTATGTGGACACCTGCTCGTCAAACATCTAATTCCAAAATCATGGGCATTAATATGGAGTTGGTCCCCCCTTTGCCGCTATAACAGCCTCCACCTCTTCTGGGAAGGCTTTCCACTAGATGTTGGAACATTTGCTGCAGGGATTTGCTTCCATTCAGCCACAAGAACATCAGTGAGGTCGGCCACTGATGTTGGGCGATTAGGCCTGGCTCGCAGTCGGCGTTCCAGTTCATCCCAAATGTGTTCAATTGGATTGAAGTCAGGGCTCTGTGCAGGCCAGTCAAGTTCTTCCACACTGATCTCAACAAACATTTCTGTATGGACCTCGCTTTGTGCACGGGGGCATTTGTCATGCTGAAACAGGAAAGGGCCTTCCCAAGTTCCCCAAAGTTGGAAGCACAGAATCATCTAGAATATCATTGTATGCTGTTGGGTTAAGATTTCCCTTCACTGGAACTAAGGGGCCAGAACCATAAAAAACAGCCCCAGACCATATTCCTCCTTCACCTAACTTTACAGTTGGGGCAGGTAGTGTTCTCCTGGTATCCGCCCAACCCAGACTTTATACACCGTCAGCAACGGGTGTGGGGTGAAATGGTCCGAATCCACTAATTTTGAAGGGGTGTCCACATACTTTTGTATTTATATAGTTTACCTGCCACCAGTGCTATGATATACCTTACCTAACCTGTCAATGTCTGAGAATTTCTGATGTCTTACAGCCAACCATGACTGCTTTGGCAACCATGCTTTGGAAGGTGAGTCTGTCTGTCTGTCTTTCTGACTCTGTGAGCCTGCCTGTCTGTCTGTTTTTCTGTATATTTTTCTGTCTTTGTCTGTCTGTCTATCTGTTAAAGCAGATCTTTATTTGTACATACATTACAAAAACAGATGCTTTCAAACTAGGGATTTTGTGGCAGGTAAGACACTAATTCTGCTGATAGATTATGCATGTATGAACTTCACATTGGCACATCCAGCCCAAAGCGGAAGGGTTAAATACTTAGTAGTTGCCAAAGTTTCGGAGCATGTCTTTAATCAGCTACTGTCCAGTCTGCACTATTCTTCCTTATTACCTGTACTCTTGGATCATTCTTGATTATTTTTTACAATGATTTTTAAAGGTCATGAACAGTCAAAATCATGTTTTTTATGAAATTGGATGATATTTCAAGGAAACCAGATAAAAGTTTGACTAAAGTATGAAAAATGACTGTTGCTTCTACATTGATCATACAATTACTTGTCCCCTCCCCTATGTCAAACACTTGGATGTATTAAGGGGACAAGGTGACATCACTTTAACTCTAATTCTAATACACGAATGGTACCATGATGTTTTCTTACTTAATTTAAATAAGCACCACCTTGTAACCAACATTGGAGAAGCCGTTTGCAGAGGGGCATGGTTTATATAGCTAGATAGCTACTCTAATGGTACCAATTTGACTGTATGGTGTCAGCAAATGTAATTTAAAGTTTACCCTATTCATCTATGGCAAATATCATTATATGTTTCCCCTTGGCACCGGAGGAGATGGCTGCCGTTTTACGGGCTCTTAACCAATTGTGCTATTGTGTGTGTTTTTTTGTGTTATTTGTAACTTATTATTGTACGTAATGTTTCTACCACCTTCTCTTCTGACCAAAAAGAGCTGCTGGATATCAGAACAGGGATTACTCACCTCGTACTGGACAAAGAGTTTTTCTTTAACGGCCCAAATCCCCGTCATTCGCATGAAGAAGAGACGGAGATATAGGGGAGGTCGGGGAGGTCGGGGGGCCTTGTAAGAATCCGACGGCGAGTGGGTAACCCGCCTCTACCATCAGTCCTATTAGCCAACGTGTAATCATTGATAATAAACTGGATGAGCTCCGATCAAGCCTATCCTACCAATGGAACATTAACCTCTCTAGGGTAGGTGGCACCAAATCGTCCCACCTACGTAACAGCCAGTGGAATCCTGTGGCGCGATATTCAAATACCTTATTACTTCAATTTCTCAAACATATGACTATTTTACAGCATTTTAAAGACAAGACTCTCGTTAATCTAACCACACTGTCCGATTTCAAAAAGGCTTTACAACGAAAGCAAAACATTAGATTATGTCAGCAGAGTACCCAGCCAGAAATAATTCAGACACCCATTTTTCAAGCTAGCATATACTGTCACAAAAACCAGAAGACAGCTAAATGCAGCACTAACCTTTGATGATCTTCATCAGATGACAACCCTAGGACATTATGTTATACAATACATACATGCATGTTTTGTTCAATCAAGTTCATATTTATATCAAAAAACAGCTTTTTACATTAGCATGTGACGTCAGAACTAGCATACCCCCCGCAAACTTCCGGCAAATTTACTAACAATTTACTAAATTACTCACGATAAACGTTCACAAAAAGCATAACAATTATTTTAAGAATTATAGATACAGAACTCCTCTATGCACTCGATATGTCCGATTTTAAAATAGCTTTTCGGTGAAAGCACATTTTGCAATATTCCTAAGTAGATAGCCCGGCATCACAGGGCTAGCTATTTAGACACCCAGCAAGTTTAGCCTTCACCAAACTCCGATTTACTATTAGAAAAGTTTGATTACCTTTGGTGTTCTTCGTCAGAATGCACTCCCAGGACTTCTACTTCAATAACAAATGTTGTTTGGTCCCAATAATCCATAGTTATGTTCCAACAGCGGCATTTTGTTCGTGCGTTCAAGACACTATCCGAATGGTAAATAAGGGTCATGCGCACGGCGCATTTCGTGACAAAAGATTTCTAAATATTTCATTACCGTACTTCGAAGCATGTCAACCGCTGTTTAAAATCAATTTTTATGCCATTTTTCTCGTAAAAAAGCGATAATATTCCGACCGGGAATCTGCAATTAGGTAAACAGACGAAAGAAAATAAAGCATGGGGTCGACTCGGGCACGCGCCTAAGCCCTTTGTCCTCTGATCGGCCACTTGTCAAAGGCGATAATGTGTTTCAGCCTGGGGCTGCCTCGATATCGTTCAGCTTTTTCCCGGGCTCTGAGAGCCTATGGGAGCCGTAGGAAGTGTCACGTTACAGCTAAGATCCTCAGTCTTCAATAACAGAGGCAAGAACAACAACACCTTGTCAGACAGGCCACTTCCTGCATGAAATCTTCTCAGGTTTTTGTCTGCCATATGAGTTCTGTTATACTCACAGACACCATTCAAACAGTTTTAGAAACTTTAGGGTGTTTTCTATCCAAAGCCAATAATTATATGCATATTCTAGTTACTGGGCAGGAGTAGTAACCAGATTAAATCGGGTACGTTTTTTTATCCGGCCGTTGTAAATACTGCCCCCTAGCCCTAACAGGTTAAAACTAATATCTTATGTTTCCGAGTCATTGCTTAACGACGACATGGATAACATACAGCTGGCTGGGTTTTCCGTGCATCGGCAAGCTGCTCTAGACCACCTTTACTCCACACACAGAGACGCATACAAAGCTCTCCCTTGCCCATTTGGCAAATCTGACCATAACCTTATCCTCCTGATTCTTGCTTACAAGCAAAAACTAAAGCAGGAAGTACCAGTGACGCGCTCAATACGGAAGTGGTCAGATGACGCAGATGCTAAGCTACAGGACTGTTTTGCTAGCACAGACTGGAATATGTTCCGGATTCTTCCGATGGCATTGAGGAGTACACCACATCAGTAACTGGCTTCATCAATAAGTGCATCGATGACATCGTCTCCACAGTGACCGTACGTACATACCCCAACCAGAAGCCATGGATTACAGGCAACAGCCACACTGAGCTAAAGGGTAGAGCTGCCGCTTTCAAGGAGCGGGACTCTAACCCAGACGCTTATAAGAAATCCCGCAATGCCTACTACACCGGCTCCAACGCTCGTCGGGTGTGGCAGAGCTTGGGAACAATTACAGACTACAAAGGGAAGTACAGTCACGTGCTGCCCAGCGACACGAGCCTACCAGACGAGCTAAATGACTTCTATGTATCCTTTGAGGCAAGCAACACTGAAACATGCATGAGAGCACCAGCTGTTCCGGATGACTGTGTGATCTAGCTCTCTGTAGCCAATGTGAGTAAGACCTTTTAAACAGGTCCACATTCACAAGGCCGCAGGGCCAGACGGATTACCAGGACTTGTACTCCGAGCATGCACTGACCAACTGGAAGATGTTTTTACTGACATTTTCAACCTGTCCGAGTCTGTATGACCAACATGTTTCAAGCAGACCACCATAGTCCCTGTGCCCAAGAACACCAAGGTAACCTGCCTAAATGACTACTGACCCATAGCATTGTAGCCATGAAGTGCTTTGAAAGGCCGGCCATGGCTCAAATCAACACCACTATCTCAGAAACCCTAGACCCAGTACAATTTGCATACAGCCCCAACAGATCCACAGATGACGCAATCTCTATTGCACTTCACACTGCCCTTTCCACCTGAACAAAAGGAACACCTATGTGAGAATGCTATTCATTGACTAAAACCTATTTCCCCTCAGGAGACTGAAAAGATTTGGCATTGGTCCTCCGATCCTCAAAAGATTTTACAGCTGCACCATCGAGAGCATCCTGACGGGTTGCATCACTGCCTGGTATGGCAACTGCTCAGCCTCCGACCGCAAGGCACTACAGAGGGTAGTACGAACGGCCCAGTACATCGCTGGGGCCAAGCTTCCTGCCATCCAGGACCTCTATACCAGGTATACCAGGAAGGCCCTAAAAATCATCAAAGACTCCAGCCACCCTAGTCATAGACTGTTCTCTCTGCTACCGCACGGCAAGCGGTACCGGAGCGCCAAGTCTAGGTCCAAGAGGCTTCTAAACAGCTTCTACCCCCACGCCATAAGACTCCTGAACAGCGAATCAAATGGCTACCCGGACTATTTGCACCCCCCCTCTTAATTGTATTTTTTAGGTATTTTCTTAAAATTGCATCGTTGGTAAGGGCTTGTAAGTTAACATTTCACTGTGAGGTCTACTACACCTGTTGTATTCAGCGCATGTGACAAATACAATTTGATTTTCATTTGACTACAGCTCAGCTTTCAACACCATAGTGCCCTCAAAGCTCATCACTAAGCTAAGGACCCTGGGACTAAACACCTCCCTCTGCAACTGGATCCTTGACTTCTTGACGGGCCGCCCCCAGGTGGTAAGGGTAGGTAACAACACATCTGCCACGCTGATCCTCAACACGGGGGCCCCTCAGGGGTGCGTGTTCAGTCCCCTCCTGTACTCCTTGTTCACTCATGACTGCATGGCCAAGCACGACTCCAAAACCATCATTAAGTTTTCAGATGACACAACAGTAGGTCTGATCACCGACAACGATGAGACATCATATAGGGAGGAGGTCAGAGACCTGGCAATGTGATGCCAGGATAATGACCTCTCCCTCAACATGATCAAGACAAAGGAGATGATCGTGTACTACAGCAAAAGGAGGGCCGAGCATGCCCCCTTTCTCATCGACAGAGCTGTAGTGGAGCAGGTTGAGAGCTTCAAGTCCCTTGGTGTCCAAACTATCATGGTCCAAACACACTAAGACCATCGTGAAGAGGGCACGACAATGTCTATTCCCCTCAGGAGACTGAAAATATTTGGCATGTGTCCTCAGATCCTTAAAAAATTATACAGCTGCACCATCGAGAGTATCCTGACTGGTTGCATCACCGCCTGTTATGGCAATTGCTCTGCCTATTACCTCAATTACTTAGACTAACCTGTGACCTCGCACGTTGACTCTGTACCGGTACACCCTTGTATATAGCCTCGTTACGGTTATTATATTGTTGCTCTTTAATTATTTGTTTTTTTCTATTTTCATCTTTATTTAATAAAATGTAAACTTGAGTTTATTTACACAATACTTAACACGTTTGTCTTAACTGCATTGTTTAAGGGCTTGTAAGTAGCATTGTATTCGGCACATGTGACAAATACGATTTGATTTGATCTGTGTCTGGTATTAGCTAGTTACTGGCTAGCTAGGTCTTCAGCCAGCATTGAACAAAAGGGGGGAAGGGTTGTTCAAAACTCAGACACAGCTATCAAGTCAACTCATCCGTTAGTGCTGCTGTGAACCACATCACAAAAGACATGCCAAAAGGAGCTGTAAATAAAATAAATCATATAATTAATGCAATTTCAATGTTGTTTGTCTTGCTTTGTATATCACCGAATTTGCTTGAGATGATTTTACAGCAACACTGCTCACTGCATCCAAGTTGCTGGATATAGGCGTTTCAAAGAGCTGTCAGTCAAGGCGAGCTCATAAATGTAAGCTCCCCGGCCACTCAGCCTGACTTTTCAAACTTCCTGGTAGTTAGACATGATAGAAAAGTACTTTTCAGAATGACTGTTCAGGATCTTTAAATGATTGATGGCATTAGATTTGAGTATTTGTGGCCTCCATTTACAAACAAATTGACCTAAACGTCTCATTGATGTTACTATCATTGGTGTTACTACTCCTACTGGTGGCACAGTGTAATCATAATGGTAAAACACATTTCAAGCCATTAAGCTACCTTTAGAATGGGTAGATGTACCCAAATACATTTAATAAATACAAATCTAGAAAAATGAAGTAACATTTTTCCAAAATGCCATGCCCAATGCCATCGTGAACGACCCCTTTGTTAATTGTCTGATTCGCTTTATATTTTCTGCCTTTGTATTGCTCTATTATTATCACCTTTTCACTGGGACTGAACTGAAATTCTCTCTTCGACCTTCCCTTTCTCGCTTCACTCTCTCCCCTTACCGACCTTCTCCTTCCTTTTCTCCATCTCCCCCTCCCTTTCTCCATCTCCCCCCTCCCTTTCTCCATCTCCCCCTCCCTTTCTCCATCTCCCCCCCTCCCTTTCTCCATCTCCCCCCCCCTTTCTCCATCTCCCCCCTCCCTTTCCTCCATCTCCCCCCTCCCTTTCTCCATCTCCCCCTCCCTTTCTCCATCTCCCCCTCCCTTTCTCCATCTCCCCCTTCCCTTTCTCCATCTCCCCCTCCTTTCTCCCCTCCCCCTCCTTCTCCATCTCCCCCCTCCCTTTCCTCCATCTCCCCCTCCCTTTCTCCATCTCCCCCTCCTTTCTCCCATCTCCCCCCTCCCTTTCTCCATCTCCCCCCTCCCTTTCTCCATCTCCCCCCTCCCTTTCTCCATCTCCCCCTCCCTTTCTCCATCTTCCCCCTCTCCCTTTCTCCATCTCCCCCCCTTCCCTTTCTCCATCTCCCCCTCCCTTTCTCCATCTCCCCCTCCCCTTTCTCCATCTCCCCCCTTCCCTTTCTCCATCTCCCCCTCCCTTTCTCCATCTCCCCCTCCCTTTCTCCATCTCCCCCTCCCCCCCTCCTTTCTCCATCTCCCCCCCTCCTTTCCCTCCCCTCCTTTCTCCATCTCCCCCTCCCTTTCTCCATCTCCCCCTCCCCCTTTCTCCATCTCCCCCTCCCTTTCTCCATCTCCCCCCCTCCCTTTCTCCATCTCCCCCCCTCCCTTTCTCCCATCTCCCCCCCCCTTTCTCCCTCTCCCCCCTCCCTTTCTCCATCTCCCCCCTCCCTTTCTCCATCTCCCCCCTCCCTTTCTCCATCTCCCCCCCTTCCCTTTCTCCATCTCCCCCTCCCTTTCTCCATCTCCCCCTTCACTTCTCCATCTCCCCCTCCCTTTCTCCATCTCCCCCCTCCCTTTCTCCCATCTCCCCCTCCCTTTCTCCATCTCCCCCTCCCTTTCCCTTTCTCCCCTCCTCTCCTCCCCCTCCCTTTCTCCATCTCCCCCTCCCTTTTCTCCATCTCCCCCTCCCCTTTTCTCCATCTCAGCGCCCGCCTCCCCCTTTCTCCCATCTCCCCCTCCCCTTTTCTCCATCTCCCCCTCCCTTTCTCCATCTCCCCCCTCCCCTTTCTCCATCTCCCCCCTCCCTTTTCTCCATCTCCCCCCTCCCTTTCTCCATCTCCCCCCTCCCTTTCTCCATCTCCCCCCTCCCTTTCTCCATCTCCCCTCCCTTTCTCCATCTCCCCCTCCCTTTTCTCCATCTCCCCTCCCTTTCTCCATCGCCCCCCTCCCTTTCTCCATCGCCCCCCTCCCTTTCTCCATCTCCCCCCTCCCTTTCTCCATCTCCCCCTCCCCTTTCTCCATTCTCCCCCCTCCCTTTCTCCATCTCCCCCTCCTTTTCTCCATCTCCCCCTCCCTTTCTCCATCTCCCCCCTCCCTTTCTCCATCTCCCCCTCCCTTTCTCCCATCTCCCTCCCTTCCCTTTCTCCATCTCCCCCCTCCCTTTCTCCATCTCCCCCCTCCCTTTCTCCATCTCCCCCCTCCCTTTCTCCATCTCCCCCCTCCCTTTCTCCATCTCCCCCTCCCTTTCTCCATCGCCCCCTCCCTTTCTCCATCTCCCCCCTCCCTTTCTCCATCTCCCCCCTCCCTTTCTCCATTCTCCCCCCTCCCTTTCTCCATCTCCCCCCTCCCTTTCTCCCATCTCCCCCCTCCCTTTCTCCATTCTCCCCCCTCCCTTTCTCCATCTCCCCCCTCCCTTTCTCCATCTCCCCCTCCCCTCCAGTTGCGGAAGCAGCTGCCGGGTCAGGTCTGGATGGAGGCAACATGGCATTGGCTATCTTCATCCTTGTACTTCTGCTCTCCGTGCTGCTGGGAGGAGCCTATGTCTACGTCACACGGTAAGACTACACTCCCTATCACCTCAACACAACTCTACACACCAGTGGACCTGTTCAACACAGTGACCTGTTTAGATTATCATTGGATCAATTGAAGTAGCAAATACCGCTTTCATTTTTTAAAATATATAATATAATCCCATTTGTTGCCCAGTGAATGGGAGTCCCTGAACTCTACTTACTTGAATACACTGGAGCTGAATATTTTGTATTTCATTACATTTCAAAGCAATATTGTCCATCAATGGTCATATGGAAACTCTATGACAATTGAATAAACACAAACTGCCCTGGTTACCTTCCCATCTGACTGTGCAACCTTGGTTATGGTTGAATAGCATATGCCACAAGGTTACAGAATATTCAGATGGAAATGTATTGTGTAGAAAAGGGAATCTTGTCAGCTGCTCTTCATGTGACAATTCTATCTTCAACATTCCAAACGTTTCACCTCATTAAATAGACTCCAAATGAATGAGGCAAGTGACTCACATGAGAACAGTAATATTCTTTATCCTGCTCAGTTCTCTCTCTCTCTCGCTCTCTCTCGCTCTCTCGCTCTCTCGCTCTCTCTCTCATGGAAACAGTGGTGTCATGATTGTTTTTTATGGTACTGACACCCTGCTGTTCCTCTCTTGGCCATCAGGTGTCGCTACAACTCCAACCTACGGCTGCCACTCATCCACCCACACCCCTACAGCCAGATCACAGTGGAGAGCGAGTTTGACAACCCACTCTACGAGACAGGAGGGGTGAGGAAGTACACACATGCGCGCACAAACACATAGTCATTGTATGAGACAGGAGAGTCTTTAATACAGGGCTCCCGAGTGGCACAGCATGTCAGTGCTAGAGGCATCACTACAGACCCTGGTTCGATTCCAGGCTGTATCACAGCCGGTCGTGATTGGGAGTCCCATGGGGCGGCTCACAATTGGCCCAGCGTCGTTGGGGTTTGGCCGGGGTTGGCTGTCATTGTAAATAAGATTTTTTTTCTAACTGACTAGCCTAGTTAAATAAATAAAATACAAATATAACATCTCTTTCTCTTCCTCTCTCAGGACACCCGTGAATATGAGGTATCAATATGAGGACTTTCTCAACTGTTAGAATCCCAAAATGAAGAGGCTTCCACCCAAACAAACCCACTCCATACCCCTTCTCCTCCTCAGCCCCACCCAAAAGGAAGTGATGTAAATACAGACTGACTATAGATCTGCCCCTTCCCCCCCATGACCCTGTCCTCCAATCACAGAAAGAGGAAACGGCGAGAGGAAAGATGAGTAGGAAATGGAGTGGAGAGGAGAGGGAGAGAAAATAGGAGGAGAGGGGAAAGGAGAGGACAGGAGATACTGGCAGTTTCTCAATATTCTGACTACCATTCTCTTAGCACGGTTGGAGTATGAGTCCAAATCAAAGTATGCGAAATGGGGTGCGTACTTTGCTTGTAAACATTTCGAAGCGTGCATAAATGCAAGCTTCAACTGAAATATTCCCAGGATTGTTGACATAATATGACGCAACCACATAAAAAACAACGCAACATTTCTTGAAATCAATGTCGGCTGGTTTTGAGCTGAAGCGAGAGAAAATGAACTCCGACTTTGGAATGAAAAGTTGCCCACTCACATCTCATATGTTGCCTGACTACAATATTTTATCTTGATCTTGTTCATTTTGGCATATTTAACTGCCTAGAATATCCACTGTAGTAGTGTGCATAGACTGCAGGCTAACTGATGAAGAATTGGTAGCTAACTTTAGCTAGCTAATGTTATCCACAAAGAATTCGTAGCTAACGTTGGCCATCCACCCTTCATAACAATATTCGTTTTAGGTTGTTGTTTTTTTGTACAGCTAGCTGGCTAGCTAGATTAATACAATTCACATATAGCTAGCTGATAATTACAAGCTTGGGCTTGCTTTATGTAGTTCATGTTTTGTCTGTATTGGTCAAAGTTAATACAGTAGAATGGGAGTGCGCAGTGCTTCTTAAATGCATATAAATGTACATTCTCCACACTCTCGTCCTCACAAGAATGTACTCAAGAGAACGAACTAGGAGCATGAGAGTGTGGAGCATGGCAGCAGCATATTGAGAAACCCACTGTGAACAGGGCTGCAGGCGTTGGGAGATAAAGAGACAAACACTATTTACTCATGTGTCTACTATTAGCTATCAAATAGAGGGACAGGAGGAGGGAGAGAGGGGAAGGAATAGGTGGGGAGAGAGGGAGACAGAAGGAGGATGATGGGTGAGCGATATAGGAGTGGCAGAGAGGAGGGGATAGAACCAAAGGGAACTAAAGTATTGGTACATGAATGGGGTCCATTGAGATGTAAAACATAGGGGTACATTGGCACCCTAGAATCTGACACAGGAAGTGAGGTTACTATCTCTTCCTGTCTGGGCCCCATCTTCCTGCATTTCTAAGGCCTTGTCTTAGAACAGTTTGTAGTACTGGTTTTACCATAGTAACTGACCTTCCATGTGCAAGCTCAACCAACCAACCATAACAACACCAGAAGAGACCGGCACCAGATTATGTATTTATTTTGATGTAAATGTGATGTTTTATGCAGATTAATTCATGTTCATTTTCATTTTGAAAAGAAAAAAATAAAATGTACCATGTTGCTGATTTCCTGAAATAAATGGTCAAATAAAAAGTATAATAGAATCTTTCTAAAAAAAAAAAATCAAAAACACTTGTCTTTGTCATCTGTTATTTCTTCGAGAGCTGGGGATGATCAGGTGACTCCCTGGCTGTGTCACACCTACAAGAGCTAGAAACAGTCACAACAGTCACTATGTCACTACGCATAACATGGAACAACTGTTTTACACTTGGAACATGAAGAAAATAACATGCCTCTCCATTCTGGCTAATTCAACAGTACATCCATACAGACCCACACATGTTGTAGCTCAATACTTCCTCACGGGTTCTTTTTCCGGGAGCACTACCTGGTAGGTAAAACAACTTATTTTTCACCTATTGTGCAATATCTGTCTCACACACATTCCAGTGGTGACATAGTTTCTGTTTCTGTTGAAACTGGTTCGCTTTCGTTCAGACCCATCAGTTTTGTCATCCCCTGACCTCAATACACAACAGCCTCAAAAACACAGTTGCTACTTCATGTTTCAATACTTGTTACTACCTGTTTTTGCAAATAGAAAGTTACTGTTGCAAAAACAGTTATTTACTTAGCAGCAAAGATTTTAAAACAAGTGGGTGCTATCGTTCTTAGGGTGTATGTTTGTGTGTGTGATTAACCAACAAAACAGCTGAGTAGAGAGGGGGTCAGACTCAAAGAAAGCCCTATGTTTTCAGTGTTTGTGTGTGTATGCGTAAAGGCAGGTGTGACTGAGCAGTGCAACCAAAAGTAGTCACAAGAAGCATACAAAAATAGATGCTATACCCTCAGAACTGGAGCAAGTATGAGTTATTTGTTCCTAAAGGTGCATTATGCATAAATCGCTCTGTCATTTCCTGGTTGCTCAAATTCTAATAGGTCACCTAATTTCAGTTTGTGACCAAACAAGCAAGTATAATATAGAGAATCATTGTACCATCTAAACAACTGAAATATATTTTAGATAATCAAAAATATTGTATTTTCAGCTGTTTGAAGGTGGAGTCCAAAACTGAAAGCAAAAGACACAAAAACTCAAGAACAGGGAAGCATAGAAATAGTGCACATAGAATAACAGATCTACCGCTTCTTAGACATGCTTTAAATGAGAATAAAAGATATATATATATAACTCGCTTTTCTATGTGAATTTGGTAGGGACATATTGCAGCTTTAATTAAGGGTTAGTGTCAGGGAAGATTTGTCATTAAAATTAAATTAAAGTCATCAATGGTCCCACTGGGCACACACTAGTTGAATCGACATTGTTTCCACGTCATTGCAATGAAATTACGTTGAACCAATGTGGAATTGAAGTTGAATTGACATTGTGTCCAGTGGGGTGACTTCTGTCCTCTCTAGCATGGAGATAAAAACAGAATAAGGCCTAGTGGGTCAGAGAAATCAGTCCTGACAATGCTTCAACCTCTCCTCTCTTTTCTAACTACTTAAGTCTTCCTTCCGTCCCCATTAACTCACTCTGTTCTGCACCAGGCTTCACACTCAAACTAGTTCACCACAGTTCAGCTTCCTCTTCCGTCCGTTAAGGTACAGAAAACATTCTCTCGCGATCTCTTTTTATGTTAACAGATTGTGTAATTTATTTTCCTTTTCTTGCTTGTTTGTGCCTTTCAACCGTCGTCCTTTTCTCACTCTGTCCCCTCCACATTCCCTCTCTCTCCCTTTATCTCTGAGTAGGTTGGTCTATCTGTATATCCGTGTTCTATTTCTGACTGTGATTACTGGAGTGACAGCGAAGGTTCTAGAATCCCTGATAAGACCATATGAAGTTTGCATTTCATATTTACTGAGACAGGCACTGACTTGGTGAATAATAATATAGTTGTAACTCTGCTGCAACACAGAGCGTGACCAGACATGAGGTTTGTTTGAATCCCCTGCATTACCCTTTGATATTTGCATCATGATCCCACAAACAACGTTTTCCATTTACGCCATGAAAAGATTTCACCTGTGCAGGAATAGGCCCTGGGTGTGTTGTAGTAAGATTTCTGTAGTAAAACAAAAAACATTTCCAGGCTGTTGCAGAGATACAGTATGAGGAGGAAGTGGAAATTTTTAAGAACCTGCCAGACTAGTTCCTCTCAGAAAAACACACGAGTGTTCTGCAGTGCTCCCAGAAGAGAGTTTTTTTATGAAGCTCAAAACAGATGTACAAATATGAGATGTACAATTTCCTGTCCCTCTTGTTTCTCTCCCTCTATTCCAGAAAGTACCTCTCTACCTTTACTTCAACAAGGTCAGTCTCACTGAAACTTAAAATCTGTTCTACAAGAAAAACCTGGTCAAAATAGCAGCACACACAGTTGGCCTCCTGCTATGACCAAGAGACCATGACCAAGCACAACCATCTCCATCAGTGATGCGTGTGTCAGCACGGAGGGTGTTAACAGGGCTCCTGATCCTGGGTGTAATCTCCACCCTGACCCAGTTCCTGCGTTTCTTTCTGCCTTGCCGGCAGCCATCCCAGGGTGCGGGCGAACCTGTGACCGTGCTGGTCCGGGACGGGTGGAAGGTCAGTTCTGACGTTCCCCTGGTGTTTGTGGGAGGGGTGCCTCGCTCCGGGACCACCCTGATGAGGTATGACAAGAGAAAGGAGGAGGAAAGTATTTATTTACTTGTATATACCAATGTACTGAACTTGTATTATTCTGACACTCAATATGTTTATATACTGTATGTATTTACCTCTGTACCCTGTCATTTTGATCTCCGTCTTATTTCCCACACTGTGTAGGGCCATGCTGGACGCCCACCCTGCGGTGCGGTGTGGGGAGGAGACGAGGGTCGTGCCCAGGATACTGGGCCTAAAGCTGGGCTGGGCTGCTGAGAAGGAGGGGGTCAGCACCAAGGTCCTGGACCGAGCAGTCACTGCCTTCCTCCTTCAGATCATAGCAGGACATGGGGAGCCAGCACCTCTACTCTGCAATAAAGATCCCTTTACTTTGAAGAGCGCTAAGTACCTCGCTCACCTTTTTCCCAAGTAGGTCTGACTTACTTTACTACACACACACACACACACACACACACACACACACACACACCTCCATCACAAGACACATATACTCTTAGAAAAGAAGGTGCAATCTAGAACCTAAAAGGGTTCTTCGGCTGTCCTAATAGGATAACCCTTTGATAGCCCTTCTTGGGTTCCAGGTAGGACCCTTTTGGTTCCAAGTAGAACATTTTGGGGTTCCATGTAGAACCCTTTCCACAGAGGTCTAGATGGAACCCAAAATGATTCTCCCTGGAACCAAAAAAGGGTTTTACCTGGACCCCAAAAAGATTCTACAAAGGGTTCTCCTATTGGGACAGCCGAAGAACCCTTTTAGGTTCTAGATATAACCTTTTTTGATGAGAGTGTACACTGACGCAAAAGCCTCTGTCACCATACATAATGGTGTGATCGAGTGTGGCTTTTCACTGACCCATGTGAGCAATATAGACAGTACAACTCATTATTGACTCACTAGGCAGCCTGGTTACCTCCTACAGAACAGAACACATCATATGACTGATTACCAGAGCTCAAAGTCCTGACAGAACAGGAGATAACTTATCTACTTTTTCACTGACTCCACCTCCTCTCCAGGCCTGAAACCGGGGTTAGCTAGAATTAT
The DNA here is from genome assembly GCF_901001165.1 of Salmo trutta. Taxonomy (NCBI): domain Eukaryota; kingdom Metazoa; phylum Chordata; class Actinopteri; order Salmoniformes; family Salmonidae; genus Salmo; species Salmo trutta. The sequence continues at coordinate 30,585,912 of NC_042979.1, forward strand.
GAGTAGTGCTTGGGGTGGAAAGTTGTAAAGTACTTTCTCCTCAACTTTTCTCTCCCTCCTCTATCCCGCCACACCTCTACATCCTTCCTCTCTCTCTTTTTACAGCTCTAAGTTCCTGTTGATGCTGAGAGATGGCCGAGCGGCGGTGCACTCTATGATTTCGCGTCGCGTGACGATCGGTGGCTTTGACCTCTCCAGCTACAGGGACTGCCTGGCCAAGTGGAGCCGAGCCACACAGGCCATGCTGACACAGTGCACTCAGGTGTGTACGTATCTGTTTAGGTGGGTGGAGAGTGGTGCCTGACGTGTGTGCGTGCATGCAGTGCATCTGTGCCTGCATGTGTGTGAGTGCGCATCTTTGTGTGTGTGTTTAGGTGGAAAGTGATGACCAACCATGTGTGTGCGTGTGTGTAGGTGGGCAGTAAGAGGTGCCTGGCTGTGAGGTATGAGAGGCTGGTCCTCCACCCTCGCTCCACCCTGCAGACAGTGCTGAAGTTCCTGGGTCTGCCATGGCACGAGGGGGTTCTGCACCACGAAGAGGCTATAGGAAAACCTGGAGGAGTCTCACTGTCAAAGTGTGTATCAGTGAATGTCAGAGAAGGGGACAAAGCCATGCTACATCACAAAGACTCAGAGGAGTCTTGCTGTTTTGGTGTGTGTTTATTAATGTGTGTGTGTTTGTGTCACAGAACGGAACGGTCCACAGACCAGGTGATGAGGCCAGTGAACTTAGACGCTCTGACTCGGTGGGTAGGTCACATGCCCCCAGACGTAATGGCAGACATGGACGCTATCGCCCCCATGCTGGGGAGACTAGGCTACGACCCCAGAGCCAACCCACCTAACTACGGACAGCCTGACCCACAGTTCCTCAACAACACACAAAGGGTACCGACGGACACACACACACACACACACACACACACACACACACACACACACACACACACACACACACACACACACACACACACACACACACACACACACACACACAGCTTTTTGCTGATGTAAACCTTATGTCCTCTCTCTGTAGCTTCTGAGGGGAGACTTTAAAACTCCTGTAGCAAGCCTACATCTGAAAGGACGTCCCCTGGTGAGTCTAACAGAAAAAACACCTTTCCTCAATGTCTAGGCGACTGCTGATTGACTGTTTTTAGTATAGAACTAAGTGTTGGTTCTGTCTACATCCTTCTTTAGATGTCCATGAAAGGTTCACGTACAGAGAGGTGACCGGGTCAGCGCCTGGAACAACGGTCACCCCTGACCTATGACCCCTGATTATCCTCTCAGGGAGGACAACAGCATCAACCAAAAGGCTGGTGGCTAATCACCAAGCACAGTCAGAGGGCATAACCATGCATGTGCTCTAGACCTCATTGATAGGAAGAAGTGATGTACAATGGAGAAAAGTATATTACATCGTTTTTTTACATTTCAAAAATGTGTTTACTTACTTTCTGGGTTCCTTACAAAACAAAATAATCTTCACTATATTTTTGGTGATATCAAAGTGCCGCCAGAAACCATGTGGATGAAAGGAGACAAGGGAAAAATAGGCTCTTTTAGAATCCGAGAATGAATTACTTACACAATCGTCTCTAACATGTAGGCTCAGCATTCCTGAACAATCCAATTACAAGTCAGAATGTTGAATAAACGTATTTTTAACTTACTTTACCTGTTGTCCGCTGATTTTGTCCTTATGTAGGAGGTAATCTGAGACAAAATATCTACAAACGTTATTAGCCAGACTTTCAGTACGCTGGTCTGTATATGGTTGGTATTTCCGGATAAAATGTTCAATACTGATATAATTCGCAGGTTACAAACACTTGCACAATATGGCTGAGCCTAACCAAACCACAGCTGATTGAGAGGTAACCGAGCCTAACCAAACCACAGCTGATTGAGAGGTAACCGAGCCTAACCAAACCACAGCGGATTGAGAGGTAACCGAGCCTAACCAAACCACAGCGGATTGAGAGGTAACCGAGCCTAACCAAACCACAGCGGATTGAGAAGTAACTGAGCCTAACCAAACCACAGCGGATTGAGAGGTAACCGAGCCTAACCAAACCACAGCGGATTGAGAGGTAACCGAGCCTAACCAAACCACAGCGGATTGAGAGGTAACCGAGCCTAACCAAACCACAGCGGATTGAGTGGTAACCGAGTCTAACCAAACCACAGAGGATTGAGAGGTAACTGAGCCTAACCAAACCACAGCGGATTGAGAGGTAACTGAGCCTAACCAAACCACAGCGGATTGAGAGGTAACCGAGCCTAACCAAACCACAGCTGATTGCGATGCATGCTTCAGTCGACTATGTTCGGTTACATTCGGCTATTGCTGACATATTGTGCATCACATGCTCTGCGTGAAGAGAATGAAAATACAAGTGACAGAACCCACAAGCACCACAAAAAGTTGTCTAAACAACCCTTTCCTGTGGATAGCCTATCTCCACCTCCTACCGCCAAAAGGACCAACAGCATGTACAACCGGTAAAGTAAGTGTAAATATAATTGTATTCAACAGTCTGGCTTGTAAAGACTATTGTGTAATTTTTTGGGTGACTTGATCATACTGATGAGCCATGAGGTAACCATAGTAACAGTCTGATGTTTAAAAAAAACATCAGACTGTCACCAGAGCAGTTTAGAAGGTGTTGTAGAGCTCTGCTACCCTATCCCAACGGGCCCAACGTTATACATCGGGTTAGGGCAGGATAAGGCCTGTTTTTTCATAAATAACTAGGGTACGGGTAGGGCTCAGGTATTACTAAATTGATCACTAACATTTTGAAGATAAGCCATTTGCTCAATGCTCTGCTGTGCAGTGCAGTCATATCTGACTAAGATCATAACATGTTGTCAGAGGTGCGTAAACCTCGTCAAATATAAAACGGGAGAGATTATTTCCCAAACAGTATAATGTTCCTTGAGTTTTGTTGGCGTTTAGAGTGACCAAAAGAAGCTAACAACTAACTGCTCTCTCATGTCTCTTCATTCGTTGACCAGAGCCAGATATACTTTGAGGAGATGGGGAAACTCCATTTGAATCGTTGCCCATGCTACGTCAGTGGGCTGTGCGGTGCATTCTGGGCAATTCGAGGACAAGGAGAGCTCTCCTTCAAGGAGTGAATGGTAGTCAATTGGGTGCTAGCTGAAGAGCAGCTAATGGATTTACTAACCCAGGAAGATATTTTTGATTTTGGGTTTCGGGCAGGGCCGGGTTGGGTTGGGCCTTAAATTTGGCAGAAGTAATCGGGCCTGGGTAGGGTAGGGCCTGAACATCACAGGCATGGGTAAGGCTCAGGCTCTAGTTGTGACATTTGACTTTACCATTTAAATATAAATTGCAGACTGTCAGCCACACTTGATAACTTGAAAACTAGCACTTACTAACATAGGCAACAAGTAACTGGATGGAAAACGGTGAGGCACATAACACACCCCTTCTACCGGCATTTGGTGGGGAGGGTTCTTGAAATGTTACATCCAATCAAAATCAGTGGACAATTCAAACCGTTTCTGCAATACAAAATTCTCCAGACCTCCAAGAGAGGCGTGACAATGATGTGATTTTGGAGGTATGGCAACCAGAAACCAATAGACGTATTCCTATGGAAATGTCCTGATAGCGCATGAAGCCGGAAGTATTTGAATTTGAAGCGTGCCATATAGCTGAATGGGGCTGAATGGCACCAAAAGATTGCTAAGGATCATGGTGAAAGTGGACATAACTAGCAAAAGATCACGGTCGATGTAATCATTTTCATCCTGCCTGAGAGAGTCAACCTTAATGTCTATGGCAAGAAGGCGCGAGCCTCCTCGTAGCCTGCAGGCCCGTGATTGATATGTCAGCACGTGGTCCTGTGTGACAACAAATGTAGTAGTCAGAATGGATCACTATATAACTAAATATCTTGATTTGTAGCAAACTTTAAAATAATTCATAGTGGGCATCGAACTTCATCATAATAACCTAATTTTATAGCCCAAAACGAGCGTCCCCCTCAAAAAATGGGCAGTTTTGGCGATTGTAATTTAGATAAGCTTTCTAGGGCAGAGCAGGGCTTTTGGCACCACTAGATTGCTATGCAGTAGCCGACCAGCCGAGCTTGTGACTTCACGTTCCAGATAGGACATTGGGGTCCTCATGGCAACACGAGACTAGCTAGATATAAGCTGGATGATGTTAGGATAAGGAGTCTTTTATAAGGGGGTGGGAGTGGGGAATGACTGTGCCTGTTTGTGTAGAATGACATTTTTGATCCATGCTGTAAATAATTTGTTTCTATTAAATCAATGATATGACCTCAAATAAACTGTCCAATCCCTGTTACATTCTTCTTTGCATATACTGCATGTTTTGATTCAAAAACTGTTCCCTGGTTGATCTCCTACACTAACTATACTGCTGCTTGGAAATGTAGCAAAACTGTAGGATTTACTGAGGCATGAGTGGGCCTGGGTTAAAAAAAAGAAGCTTGTTACTTGTAAGTGTTCCAAACAGAACATTATTTGTATTTTTACCTAAACATGCAAACACCATCAGACAGAAGTCATAGCAAGAAGTACATTGGGTTAGTCATTTTTGATTAAATATAACAGAACAGATTAACTGGATTGACAAACACTCAAGGGACGGGATGACAAAAATAACTAACTGAAAGACCCCTAATAACCTACTAATATGACTGCATTGAGGCATATGTCACTGTGCACACAAATTGTTGCATGCCCACCCACCAACGAATTTCTGGCTACGTCACTGTTTCTGACATAAATTCCTAACTATCTAAAACACAATCCGATTTTACTATCTGGCAAGGTTCATACTGCGACATCTGTGACTGGATTCGCTTTGACTGCTCAGCGCGTTGCTAGAGAACGACGACTCACTCTTTTTGCACATTTCTACCTCCGCCAATGTACGACTTCTTTTATATGTCCATTCTTACACAATTCCTTAAAGATTAAACATTCATATAGAACATTTTCAATGTCATACATGTCGTGGAGTTAGTTCATTTTATCCACAATCCATATGGTTAACGATATTTTTTTAAATCCGCAGTTTATAGTTCCATATGGTGTAATGGTGGAGGGATACGTAACGGCCATGTATAAATAACACAGCCCTTTGTGTGCGATAACAGCCTCGTTTCCAGAAGATTGAAGAACAGTGGCGTTGATAATTTGTTTGTAAGTAGGTTATTATCCAAAATCAGCACGAATGACAACATTTTTCACAAAGACCCTTAGTTCAGCGTAATGTTAATTGGTAGTTCATTGCTTTTCCTATTATTGGGGATGTAAGAATGTACTTTTTTTTGGATGGACGAATAGACGTCGACGATAGACGAGCAAACTTTCTGGTAGCGTTAGCTAACTACAGTAGTTATTTACTAAAATAAAGTTAGTTGGCTGGATATAGTCTTGGCTAGCTTCCTAACTAGCTAAAACAAGGCGCTCAACAGTAGGCATTGGCTAACTCTTCAATCAAGCTAGATATTTATATAGATGGGGGGGCTAACGTTAACAGTGGATGTGTTTTTGTAAATTCAATCTGGAGTGCCAGTGCTCTCTGGGTGTTCGTAAATTTAGAGCTTTGTAAGATTGTCAGTTCGTAAATTCAGAGCGTTTCGCTCAAGGAGCGAGGATTAGGGTTGATTGGAGCATTCTGGCATCACAACAGCTTGGGTGCTTGACAGGCTAACGTTGACTGGCTTGCTAGCTACTTCCAGACACGAATTGGAACTCCTCTCTGACCATTTAACTCGCCATAGCAGAGCTGCTTAGGCTGTTCATATTATCTAGAGCATTGGTGACAAACGTTAACTGTGCTGCTAGCAACATAATTACGCTTAGTTTTTCAACACCGGCAATATTCAAGTGTTGCGCGTTTGTAAATTCATCAGTTATTATGCGCTCTGGCATACTCAGACGATTGCTCCTAAATCGGAGTAGATAGCAAAATGAATTTCCGAACGCATCCCGTTAAAACACCGCGCTCGAGACATAAACCCAGCGATCATCCCGGCTTGGTTTGTCGGGCAGTAATAGTCATATATTTTGCTGTAAAATAAGCGTAGGGGAGTTTAATTTATTACAAAATATTACGTTTCGACTGCAAATGAAAATACAGCCCCATAAATTGAAATGGTCAGCTAGCTAGTCATTACTTCAGGACTCGACGTAGGTTTTATGACAAAAAGATAGCCACTAGATGGAGCTTGTTCTAAAATGGTGGCACCTGAAGCGTCAGCTGAGTACTACCTCCAATGGGAGGAGCTTTGCTCTACCCTATTTAGAAGTTGACCCACTGCATCTCGGGAATTGTTATGCATACTAGATTGATACCTATAATGTGAATTATGTATAGCCTGATTGTTTATTTGACATTTTAGGTTTGGTTAGTATAGTCTAACATGATTCTCCTCCCCAGTGTCAAGATGCAGATCTTTGTGAAGACCCTAACTGGTAAGACCATCACCCTTGAGGTTGAGCCCAGTGACACCATCGAGAACGTCAAGGCCAAGATCCAGGACAAGGAGGGCATCCCCCCAGACCAGCAGCGTCTGATCTTTGCCGGCAAGCAGCTGGAAGATGGCCGCACCCTGTCCGACTACAACATCCAGAAGGAGTCCACCCTCCATCTTGTGCTCCGTCTGAGGGGAGGTATGCAGATCTTCGTTAAAACCCTGACTGGTAAGACCATCACCCTTGAGGTTGAGCCCAGTGACACCATCGAGAACGTCAAGGCCAAGATCCAGGACAAGGAGGGCATCCCCCCAGACCAGCAGCGTCTGATCTTTGCCGGCAAGCAGCTGGAAGATGGCCGCACCCTGTCCGACTACAACATCCAGAAGGAGTCCACCCTCCATCTTGTGCTCCGTCTGAGGGGAGGTATGCAGATCTTCGTTAAAACCCTGACTGGTAAGACCATCACCCTTGAGGTTGAGCCCAGTGACACCATCGAGAACGTCAAGGCCAAGATCCAGGACAAGGAGGGCATCCCCCCAGACCAGCAGCGTCTGATCTTTGCCGGCAAGCAGCTGGAAGATGGCCGCACCCTGTCCGACTACAACATCCAGAAGGAGTCCACCCTTCACCTGGTCCTGCGTCTTCGTGGAGGCAACTAGTTCACTTCTACTCTTAACAATGTCACATCTTAACTCCAATTTCCCTCATCCCAAAATCCCTCCTAACCTCCAACCCCACCCTTTGACCTCACTCCAATCCCACCACTTACTTCCCCTAACCTCTAATCCCCAGCTCTTTTAAAAAAAAAAAAAATGTCAATAAAGTTGAAGCATTCCTGATTGTTTGGTTGTCATTTGTAGTAAAATATTTATGTATTTGAATAGCACCTGGTTGTATTATATATATATATTTTTTTTTTGCCAGCTTCTAATTGTAAGTACTACCGCCTCAGCGCATAACTAGAACTGCCTCTATGTTAAACCTAATTTAAATACCTTGTGCTTTTAGTCTTTGAAGTTATGAACTACTTTAAGGTCTTGACGTTAACTATAGGTGGTGCATTTGGAGGTACGCTAGACAGTTGGAGTCGGAAGTTTACATACACTGAGGTTGGAGATATTAGAACTCGTTTCTCAAACACTCCACACATTTCTTAACACTAGTTTTGGCAAGTCGGTTAGGACATCTTTGCATGACAAGTCATTTTTTCCAACAATTGTTAAGACAGATTATTTCACTTATAATTCACTGTATCACAATTCCAGTGGGTCAGAATTTTACATACACTAAGTTGACTGCTTTAAACAACTTGGAAAATTCCAGAAAATTATGTAATTGCCTATCAGAAGTTTCTAAAGCTAATTGACATCATTTGAGTCAATTGGAGGTGTACCTGTGGATGTATTTCAAGGTCTACCTTCAAACTCAGTGCCTCCTTGCTTGACATGGGGAAAATCAAAAGAAATCAGCCAAGACCTCGGGGAATTTTCTTTTGTAGACCAAGTCTGGTTCATCCTTGGGAGCAATTTCCAAATGCCTGAAGGTACCACGTTCATCTGTACTTGTGAGCAAGTATGAACACCATGAGACCACGCAGCTGTCATACTGCTCAGGAAGGAGACACGTTCTGTCTCCTAGAGATGAATGTACTTTGGTGCAAATCAATCCCAGAACAACAGCAAAGGACCTTGTGAAGATGCTGGAGGAAACCGGTACAAAGTCCTATATCGACAACCTGAAAGGCTGCTCAGCAAGGAAGAAGCCACTGTTCAAAAACCGCCATAAAAAAAGCCAGACTACGGTTTGCAACCGCACATGGGGACAAAGATCATTATTTTTGGAGAAATGTCCTCTGGTCTGATGAAACAAAAATGGAACTGGCCATAATGACCGTTATGTTTGCAAGCCGAAGAACACCATCCCAACCGTGAAGCACGGGGGTGGCAATATGTTGTGGGGGTGCTTTGCTGCCGGAGGGACTGGTGCACTTCACAAAATAGATGGCATCATGAGGGAGGAAAATTGTGGCTGTATTGAAGCAACATCTCAAGACATCAGTCAGGAAGTTAAAGCTTGGTCGCAAATGGGTCTTCCAAATGGACAATGACCCCAAGCATACTTCCAAAGTTGTGGCAAAATAGCTCAAGGACAACACAGTCAAGGTATTGGAGTGGCCATCACAAAGCCCTGACCTCAATCCTATAGAACATTTGTGGGCAGAACTGAAAAAGTGTGAGCAAGGAGGCCTACAAACTTGACTCAGTTACACCAGCTCTGTCAGGAGGAATGGGCCAAAATTCACCCAACTTATTGTGGGAAGCTTGTGGAAGGCTACCTGAAACGTTTGAGCCAAGTTAAACAATTTAAAGGCAATGCTACCAAATACTAATTGAGTGTATGTAAACTTCTGACCCACTGGGAATGTGATGAAAGAAATAAAAGCTGAAATAAATCATTCTCTCTACTATTATTCATACATTTCACATTCTTAAAATAAAGTGGTGATCCTAACTGACCTAAGACAGGGAATTTTTACTAGGATTCAATGTCAGGAATTATGAAAACTGAGTTTAAATGTAGTTGGTTAAAGTGTATGTAAACTATCGACTTCAACTGTATATCCAATCATTTTTTATAAAGCCCTTTTTACATCGGCCGACATCAGTGGTTATATAGAAACCTAGCCTGAAACCCTATACGGCAAGCAATACAGATAAATGTCAGTTGGCTTTTCATGGCTGAGCAATCAGAGGTCGAGAGCAGGTATACTGAACAAAATGCAACAATTTGGATTTTACTGAGTCAGGGTTTGGTGGATTTCCAGGAGAATGCTACCTGCCCCAACACACAATGCCAACTAAAATTTGGAAGATTATTAATGGTCTGGGGCTGTTTTTCATGGTTTGGGCTAAGCCTCTTAGTTCCAGTGAAGGGCAGTCAACGCTACAACATATACATTGACATTCTAGATGATTCTGTTCTTCCATCTTTGACAACAGTTCTGGGAAGACCCTTTCCTGTTTCAGCATTACAATGCCCCCGTGCACAAAGCGAGGTCCAAACAGAAATGGTTTGTCGATCGGTGTTGAAGAACTTGACTGACCTCCACAAAGCACTGACCTTAAACTCCATCGAACACCTTTGGGATGAATTGGAACGTCAGACCTCAATAATGCTCCTGTTGCTGAATGCAACCAAGTCCCTGCAGCAGTGTTCCAACTTCTAGTGAAAAGCCTTCCCAGAAGAGTGGAGGCTGTTATAGCAAAGGGGGCATCAACTCCATATTAATGCCCATGATTTTGGAATGAGATGTTTGACAAGCAGGTGTCCACATACTTTTGGTCATTTAGTGTACTTAGTGATGTTTAGTATATAGATGTTAAAGTGGTTTATTTGCTATTTGCAGGTATTAAAAGTAATACATTGGAATCAGTAGGTATTTTGGTGGGTACCAGCACTGGAACTGTTGGAAGAGGCACTTGTTAGTATGCCTGAAATGCATCCTGCCTTTGAGTAATCACTATGACATTATTTGCTTTTATCCAACTGTTAGATTATGATTACCTTAAACCAGGAAAGAAGCATTTTCACTATTATAGCTAATAGGTATGCTGTACCTCCCTACAGCAAAAGGATGTCATTCATACTTAACCACAAGATGTCCCCATAGACCAAGTGAAAGCTCTTACTGCTGATTGCCTCTCATACACACTAATTTCTAGGGGTGTGCTGACATGCCATACTCGTAATCATATCCGTAGATTTACAGTTGATAATCGGATGATCACTCTATCCAATCCGAGCAGCAGGATCAACGGTACAGGCCGCCCCTCTGCTTACAGACAGGCAAACTAGCCAGTTGAGTTATTTAGACCACGCACATGACTGACTCAAAGACAGTATAGTATAGTTAAGAAACTCTGTGACTGATTGACATGAGAAAGTTGCTTGCTGGTGTAACAGTATAGCTTCCGTCCCTCTCCTCGCCCCAACCTGGGCTTTAACCAGGGACCCTCTGCGCACATCAACAACTGACACCCCACGAAGCATCGTTACCCATCGCGCCACAAAAGCCGCGGCCTTTGCAACGCAAGGGGAACAACCACTTCAGGTCTCAGAGCGAGTGACGTCACTGATTGAAACGCTATTAGCGCGCACCACCGCTAACTAACTAGACATTTCACATCGGTTACACTGGCACCCCCAATATTTTTTTGTAGATCACGGATAATTACAAGATTTCACATGGGCCCTCAGATCCTCAAAAAAATATAGAGCTGCACCATCACAGCTTTGCATAGCAACTGCTTGGCATACGACCGTAAGGTGCTACAGAGGATAGCGTGTGTACGGCCCAGTACATCACTGGGGCCGAGCTCCCTGCCATCCAGGACCTCTATGTCAGAGGAAGGCCCCTAAAATTGTCAAAGACTCCAGCCACCCAAGTCATAGACTGTCCTCTCTGCTACTGCACGGCAAACGGTACTGGAACGCCAAGTCTGGGACCAAAAGGCTCCTGAACAGCTTCTACCCCCAAGCCATAAGACTGCTGAACAGTTGATCAAATGGCTAAATGACTTTGCATTGACCCCCTTTTTGTTTGCACTGACTCTCTTGCACAGGTTCTATGCATACTCACTGGACTCTACCCCCCCACACACATACTACACTGACACTCCCAACACACACATTACATATGCTCACACACAAACACACACATGCATATTGACGCCACAAACTCGCACATAGAAAAACTTTCACTCCTGTTCACTCTCTTCACATACGCTGCTGCTACTCTGTTTATTATCTATCCTGATTTCCTTGTCACTTTTACCCCTACCTACATGTACATATTACCTCATCTACGTTGTACCCCTGCACATTGAATCAGTGCCGGTATGCCTTGTATATAGCCTCGTTATTGTTATTTTTTTAACGCATGGAGAAGCATGTAGACCACAATACCTTCCTCCAGCTCTAGAGACATTGCAATAGATGGGCATAAATCACTTTCACTACCATTGTTGTGTTCGCAATTCCACATAAGTCTCTGGCTAGCGACGTATAGGTAAAGAGTAAAAAAAAGGGCTCTTGAGTGGCACAGCTGTCTAAGGCACTGCATCTCAGTGCTAGAGGCGTCACTACAGACCCTGGTTCAATCCCATGCTGTATCACAACTGGCCGTGATTGGGAGTCTCAAAGGGCGGCGCACAACTGGCCCAGCACCGTCCGAGTTAGGGGAGGGTTTGGCTGGGGTAGGCCGTCATTGTAAAATAATAATTTGTTCTTAACTGACTTGCCTAGTTAAATAAAGGTAAAATAAAATAAAAACACCCATCCATTGTGGAGATCTGTAATCCCTGGCAGTGAATCTGAAGTAGTAGACCACTCTCACTGGTGCTGTGAAGATACCTGCATCAAAGGAGAAGCAATCAGAGATAAGCACAGTCCATCTCTCAAAACCAAAGTGAGTAATATTTGCTGTAGCTGGATTCAGTGTGTATAGATTAGTGTGGTCAAGTCATTGCCTGTAGTGTCTAGGTTGGCCAATGTTGGTGATGACTTTACTGTAGACCAGTGGGGTTTCAGTATTGAAGGGTCCAACATATATATCAGAACAGCAGAGAAGTCCAGCTTTGGTCTGTCTGTAACCCAAGGGAGTGAATTTACTGATTGTAATATATTTTTTCAATCAACCTTCCCCACACTATATTTTGAAGCCAAACAAATGAGTCAATATCTTGACAGACCACATGCCATAGCGGCGCTTTGTCCCTCCTGCTTCTCATTGGCTGTCACTCTGGGACCCATGGCTGTCATTACATAGGAGAGGAAACTTTAATTTTTTATTTATTTCACCTTTATTTAACCAGGTAGGCTAGTTGAGAACAAGTTCTCATTTACAACTGCGACCTGGCCAAGAATAAAGCAAAGCAGTTCGACACATACAACAACACAGTTACACATGGAATAAACAAACATACAGTCAATAAAACAGTAGAAAAAGTATATATACAGTGTGTGCAAATGAGGTAAGATAAGGGAGGTAAGGCAATAAATAGGCCATTGTGGCGAAGTAATTACAATATACCAATTAAACACTGGAGTGATTGATGTGCAGAAGATGAATGTGCAAGTACAGATACTGGGGTGCAAGATAAATAAATACAGTATGGGCTATTTACAGATGGGCAATGTACAGGTGCAGTGATCTGTGAGCTGCTCTGACAGCTGGTGCATAAAGCTATTGAGGGAGAGTCTCCAGCTTCAGTGATTTTTGCAATTCGTTCCAGTCATTGGTAGCAGAGAACTGGAAGGAAAGGTGGCCAAATGAGGAATTGGCTTTGGGGGTGACTAGTGAGATATACCTGCTGGAGTGCGTGCTACGGGTGGGTGCTGCTATGGTGACTAGTGAGCTAAGATAAGGCGGGGCTTTACCTAGGTGCCCTTCTTTGTGAGGCATTGGAAAACCTCCCTGGTCTTTGTGGTTGAATCTGTGTTTCAAATTCACTGCTCGACTGAGGGACCTTACAGATAATTGTATGTGTGGGGTACAGAGATTAGGTAGTCATTCAACAACCATGTTAAACACTATCATTTCACACAGTAAGTCTATGCAACTTATGTGACTTGTTAAGAACATTTTTACTCCTAAATGTATTTAGGCTTCAAAATCAAATCAATTCAAATTTATTTATATAGCCCTTCGTACATCAGCTGAAATCTCAAAGTGCTGTACAGAAACCCAGCCTAAAACCCCAAACAGGAAGCAAGGCATGTGAAAGAAGCACGGTGGCTAGGAAAAACTCCCTAGGAAAAACTCCCTAGAAAGGCCAAAAACCTAGGAAGAAACCTAGAGAGGAACCAGGCTATGAGGGGTGGCCAGTCCTCTTTTGGCTGTGCCAGGTGGATATTATAACAGAACATGGTCAAGATGTTAAAATGTTCATAAATGACCAGCATGGTCAAATAATAATAATCATAGTAGTTGTCGAGGGTGCAACAAGCACGTCCGGTGAACAGGTCAGGGTTCCGTAGCCGCAGGCAGAACAGTTGAAACTGGAGCAGCAGCATGGCCAGGTGGACTGGGGACAGCAAGGAGTCATCATGCCAGGTAGTCCTGAGGCATGGTCCTAGGGCTCAGGTCCTCCGAGAGAAAGAAAGAAAGAGAAAGAGAGAATTAGAGAGAGCATATTTAAATTCACACAGGACACCGGATAAGACAAGAGAAATACTCCAGATGTAACAGACTGACCCTAGCCCCCCGACACATAAACTACTGCAGCATAAATACTGGAGGCTGAGACAGGAGGGATCAGAAGACAATGTGGCCCCATCCGATGATACCCCCGGACAGGGCCAAACAGGCAGGATATAACCCCACCCACTTTGCCAAAGCACAGCCCCCACACCACTAGAGGGATGTCTACAACCACCAACTTACCGTCCTAAGACAAGGCCGAGTATAGCCCACAAAGATCTCCGCCATGGCACAACCCAAGGGGGGGGCGCCAACCCATAACAAAGGGGTTGAATAGTTATTGACATTTCATCTTTTCATTTTTTATTAATTTGTAAAAGAAATGTGAAAAATGTTGTCTGTTTATCTCAATTTAAAAATCAGGCTGTAACACAACAAAATGTGGAAAAAGTCAAGGGTGTGAATACCTTCTGAAGGTATTTGCTCTCTTGTCATTACCTGCATTCTCTATTTCCAGCTTTCTAACTTTGTCTTTTAGGAAATGCAGTTCATTCTTGGTGATACCATGATGCATTGTTAGTACAATCACCTTGTTTTTTCTGCTATTCCACCCCCAGTCTGACCTCCATGTTCCTCAGCTCCAGTCTCTGCTCCACCACAATGTCTGTCAGCACTCTCAGCTCAGCCAAGATGTCAGGGGTGTTGGTGGTGGTCTGGCGATTAATCTCTTTCTGGATCCTCTCTGCAGCATCAGTCCTTCAGCTGTCTCTAACCCTACTCTCTGACCCCTCCCCTCTCTCCCTGAGCCCATGCCCCCAGGCCCAGACAGACAAAACAGCAACACAGAGCCCCCCAGAACAACAGCACCCCTTATTCTGAAATTAGGCTGTTCAGAAAAGTCCAGTATGAGGCTCAGTCGCCTTCTTTATACACTACTTACTTAATGAACTAAATGCATGAGAATTGAATATACACTACCGTTCAAAAGTTTGGGGTCACTTAGAAATGTCCTTGTTTTTGTTCCATTTAAAATAACATCAAATTGTAACTGGAAACAGCTGATTTTTAATGGAATATCTACATAGGCATATAGAGGCCCATTATCAGCAACCATCACTCCTGTGTTCCAATGGCACGTTGTGTTAGCTAATTTAAGTTTATCATTTTAAAAGGCTAATTGATCATTAGAAACCCCTTTTGCATTTATGTTAGCACAGCTGAAAACTGTTGTCCTGATTAAAGAAGCAATAAAACTGTCCTTATTTAGACTAGTTGAGTATCTGGAGCGTCAGCATTTGTGGGTTCAATTACAGGATCAAAATGGCCAGAAACAAAGACCTTTCTTCTGAAACTCGTCAGTCTATTCTTGTTCTGAGAAATGAAGGCTATTCCATGTGAGAAATTGCCAAGAAACTGAAGATCTTGTACAACGCTGTGTACTGCTCCCTTCACAGAACAGCGCAAACTGGCTCTAACCAGAATAGAAAGAGGAGTGGGGGACCCCGGTGCACAACTGAGCAAGACAAGTACATAACTTTTTTTTTTAAACCTGTATTTTGTATTGTATCATTGTGGAGTGACACCGTTTTCTAGCTTTTCTTAATAGAAGAACTGTTCTACAAACCAGATTGAACCCTGTTGAATGGAAATCTCCAACACATTTCAGCTGTCTGTGGGGTGTTCTCTCCAACCCCCACTTCTCCTCCTCCTCCAAATTATTCTTGAAAATATATTGTCTTTCCATGCAGTTGAATAGAAAAATAATGGCTCAAGAACAACACACACATCAGAAAGATTAAATTCATGTTTTATTTTCACATACCTGTTCTACAGGGTCAGCCATAGTAGAGCAAACAAGGGTTAAAGCAATAGATTGTTCACCTTGTCAGCTCTGTTAGTCAAACCAGCAACCTTTTGGATACTGGCCCAACACTCTAACCACTAGGCTACTTAAGCACTTTGTCCAGCATCATTATTGGTAAGCCTATACAAAGTACTAAAGGACAGATTACTTTGGGCTAGATAGAAAATAAAAAATGCTCCAGGACTAAAATAATTGCTAGATTTTAACAGTAGGCTACCAGTTCTTGGCTTGTTACAAGTTTACCAGTGAGTTTTTGTTAAAAATAAGATGTAGCTTTTTTTTTCTTTGAGCTGAATCACAATCAAGAAACACAAATAATACATTAGTCCAATATTATCTGCTACACAAGTAGTAATAGCAGAAGGAAGCATGTATTCACCTCACTGACTGAGGTAAAATGGAGTTTAGTTCACTTGACCTTCTCAGCTATCAGAAAAAGACCATTCTGTCGTTTGAAAATAAGTTATTTTTTTACACTTTATACCATAGTCCAATGGCAAAAGAGAAAAGATTGATTGACATAGAGTTTGTTTGAATTACAGACACTTGGGTTGAAACAAAGGCGGGCTCATTCAGGGACCTATATAAGCTTGAATCGGCGATGTTTTTCAAAATGTTGGGCAGTTAACCGTTGCAGAGCTAAGGCAGACGGTTGTCAGCAGCCTAGTCAACTGTATAACAAAACATTTTTTAACCTTAACTACAGGTCTTACTTTAAATAATCATTAGGGTAAGTTTTCTGTCAAGATGAGTGGTGGCTATAGCACTACTAACAAACCAAGTTTCGTCAAACTATCTAATGTTATGTAGCTAGCTAACTTCAAGGTAAAATTAAGTTGGATAACTAGTTGCTAACCATTCTGCTAGCTAACAACATGAAAGTAAATCTGTCAGCTTTGACACATTTATCTTGGGACCTATCAAGCTAATTTATTCAAATTGTATTTTCCACAGCGTGAGTGCATCTCTATCCACGTTGGTCAAGCTGGTGTGCAGATCGGTAACGCGAGCTGTACTGCTTGCAGCATGGGATCCAGCCTGATGGGCAGATGCCCAGCGACAAAACCATAGGTGGAGGGGATGACTCCTTCAACATCTTCAGCGAGACAGGAGCGGGAAAACATGTCCCTGGTGCAGTTTTTGTGGACCTCGAACCAACTGTAGTTGGTAAGGACGAAATGAGCTAAGCTATGGTTACCATATGCTGTAATAAAAAATATAATCCTCCCTGACCAGAGAAGGATTTTTCATCGATGAGGTCCGCACCGGGACATACCGTCAGCTGTTCCACCCTGAGCAGTTAGTTCATCACTGGTAAGGAGGATGCCGCCAACAACTACGCTTGAGGCCACTACACCATTGGCAAGGATATCGTGGATTTGGTGCTGGACATAGGTCGCAAGCTGGTGAGTAACGTTGGCTAGTATATATGTTTTTGTTAGCTTGAAGCCATGTGCTGCCAACGCCCAGTTATTTCACTTTACTAACAAGTTGTTTTTTTGTTAGCCTGAAGCCATGTGTATCCTCTGCCCAACAAATTCGAGAATTAATCGTTTGGAGTGCTGCAGTTCGCAAACGATATTGTGCTTATCACCCTCAAGGCAGTTAAGCAATGCATTCCGCCAATAGTCGTTCACAAGTGCACCAAGAAAAAAATCGTATTTGTATGCCTGGCAATTAACAAATGTACATTGTTTAAAGAACGACTTTACAAGTCTCACAAATGACAGCTCTAGTAAGCCCTTTATGGTGAACGACATGTGAACAAGAGGCTTGTAGAATCATAACTATTTAGAGTTTTCAGTTCATTGTTCGCAGGTAGGGTGTCTTGGTGCCCTGGAAAGATTGTTATTTTTTGAGTCTTAGCCTGTCTGGGCTAGGGGGCAGTATTTTCACGGCCGGATGAAAAACGTACCCAATTTAAACAGGTTACTACTCTGACCCAGAAACTAGAATATACATGTAATTAGTAGATTTGGATAGAAAACACTGAAGTTTCTAAAACTGTTTGAATCGTGTCTGTGTATAACAGAACTCATATGGCAGGCAAAAACCAGAGAAAAAGTCAACCAGGAAGTGGAGGATCTGAGAATTGTAGTTCTTTCTAGTCCCTTTCGAAACTACATTATCTGTGGGGTTATGTTGCACTTCCTAAGGCTTCCATTGGCTGTCTAAAGCCTTCAGAAAGTGATTTGAGCCTTCTCCTGTCACTGGGCAGATAATAGGAGCTCAGTTTCTGAGTGGACTGCCTGGCAACAAAGGAATTGGTTATGCGCAGTCACGCGAGCACACTGTTCCTTCTTTTTCTCCTTGAAAGAATACGCTATTGTCCGGTTGGAATATTATCGCAATTTTACGTTAAAAATACCATAAAGATTGATTTTAAACAGCGTTTGACATGCTTCTAAGTACGGTAATGGAACATTTTGACTTTTCGTCTCTGGTTCCGCGCTCGTGCGTTATGCAGGAAGTGGAGGATCTGAGAATTGTAGTTCTTTCTAGTCCCTTTCGAAACTACATTATCTGTGGGGTTATGTTGCACTTCCTAAGGCTTCCATTGGCTGTCTAAAGCCTTCAGAAAGTGATTTGAGCCTTCTCCTGTCACTGGGCAGATAATAGGAGCTCAGTTTCTGAGTGGACTGCCTGGCAACAAAGGAATTGGTTATGCGCAGTCACGCGAGCACACTGTTCCTTCTTTTTCTCCTTGAAAGAATACGCTATTGTCCGGTTGGAATATTATCGCAATTTTACGTTAAAAATACCATAAAGATTGATTTTAAACAGCGTTTGACATGCTTCTAAGTACGGTAATGGAACATTTTGACTTTTCGTCTCTGGTTCCGCGCTCGTGCGTTATGCCTTTGGATAAGTGGTCTGTACGCACAAAAAAAAACGGAGGTATTTGGACATAAATATGGATTATTTGGAACAAAAACATTTCTTGTGGAAGTAGCAGTCCTGGGAGTGCATTCTGACGAAGATCAGCAAAGGTAGGAGAATATTTCTAATACTAATTCTGAGTTTAGGTTGCCCCGAACTTGGCGGGTGTCTGTATAGCTCACCGTGATGGCTGAGCTATGTACTCAGAATATTGAAAAATGTGCTTTCTCTGTAAAGCTATTTTAAAATCTGACACAGCGGTTGCATCCAGGGGTAGTCCATCTATAATTCTTTAAAAAATTGTTATATATTTTGTCAACGTTTATGATGAGTATTTTTGTAAATTGATGTGCACATTCACCGGACGTTTTGGTGGGAATACATTTTCTGAACATCACGCACCAATGTAAAATGCTGTTGTTGGATATAAATATGAACTTTATCGAACAAAACATACATGTATTGTGTAACATAATGTCCTAGGAGTGTCATCTGATGAAGATCGTCAAAGGTTAGTGCTTCATTTAGCTGTGTTTTGGGTTTTATTGACACATGTCCTTGCTTGGAAAATGGCAGATTTATTTTTGTCTATGTACTCTAACATAATCTAATGTTTTGCTTTCGCTGTAAAGCCTTTTTGAAATCGGACAATGTCGTTACATCAAGGAGAAGTGTATCTTTAAAATGGTGTAAAATAGTTGTATGTTTGAGAAAGTTGAATTATGACATTTTGTTGTTTTTGAATTTGCCGCCCTGATATTTCACTGGCTGTGTCCCGCAGGTGGGATGCTAGTGTCCCACGTAGCCCATAGAAGTTAAGAGATCAGTCAGTAAAAAGAGCCAAACTTATCCATAACCTGTTCTTTCTCACCCCAGTCAGACCAGTGCACTGGCCTTCAGGGCTTCCTGATCTTCCACAGTTTTGGTGGAACTGGCTCAGGTTTTGCTTCGCTGCTCATGGAGACTGTCTGTGGACTACGGCAAAAAGTCCAAACTGGAGTTTGCCATTTACCCTGCCCCTCAGGTATTGCTAATGTTTAGTTGTTCACATGATTATTTGGTAGATTTCCACATCAGTAAAACTTTTACTGTACTTTATATCCCTGTATGATATGTACATTTTCATTATGTAACACCTAATGATGACTGTTCTACCTCTTGTGTATGTGTTCAGGTGTCCACAGCAGTGGTGGAGCCCTACAACTCTATCCTGACCACCCACACCACCCTGGAGCACTCGGACTGTGCCTTCATAGTTGACAACGAGGCCATCTACGACATCTGCCGGCGTAACCTGGACATCGAGCGTCCCACCTACACCAACCTCAACAGGCTCATTGGCCAGATTGTCTCCTCCGTCGCCGCCTCGTTTCGATGGAGCCCTCAATGTGGACCTGACAGAGTTCCAGACCAACCTGGTGCCCTTCCTCCGAATCCACTTCCCCCTGGTCACCTACGCACCTGTCATCTGCTGAGAAGGCCTACCACGAGATGCTCTCTGTGGCAGCGATCACCAACGCCTGCTTCGAGCCCGCCAACCAGATGAAGTGTGACCCTCGCCACGGGAAGTACATGGCCTGCTGCACCGTGGGGATGTGGTGCCCAAGGACGTCAATGCTGCCATCGCCACCAAGACCAAACGCACCATCCAGTTGGTCGACTGGTGCCCTACCGGCTTCAAGGTAAATAAGCAATGGATTCATTCATTCACACTGATCTATGCTTATAAACATTTAAGGCACTTGGCATGTTAATTATTGGTTAGTCAGGTTTTCAGACTGTTGTTTTGTTTGTGCCCTGCAGGTTGGCATCAACTACCAGCCACCCACAGTGGTGCCAGGTGGCGATCTAGCCAAGGTCCAGAGAGATGTGTGCATGTTGAGCAACACCATGGCCATCGCTGAGGCCTGGGCTCGGCTCGACCACAAGTACGCCAAGCGTGCCTTTGTGCACTGGTATGTGGGAGAGTTCCTTGAGGCCAGAGAGGATCTGGCTGCCCTGGAGAAGGACTACGAAGAGGTGGGAGTAGATTCAGTGGAAGGGGAGGCTGAGGAAGGAGAAGAGTACTGATAAGAGAATTATCTAATAAAGGTAAATGAATCAATAAACCATGATGAATTATTAGTCATGCAGCATGGTTAATGAATAATCAATGTAGTGATCGATTGGTCTGATTAGTCCCAGAAAGTCCAGGAACCACTGGAGAGGGAAAGAAATGTGTGTATGTAATTAGTGTAGAGAGCAGGGGACAGATGGTAAAGGGAGTAAAACTTCAAAGGGTTCCTAACCTTGAGGGAAAGGAACAGGCTGAGCTAGGTAGTGATAAACAGTGTGGGAAGTCAATGGGGGATGCAGGTCACCAACAGTTTGTGTGTAAATGCATGTGCGTAAGTAAGCAAGAACTATATAATGACTGTTTTGTTATCCTGACCTCAGAACGTTCTCTGAATAAAGCTACAGAAACCTTTTGCAGAAAGCTGAGTCCTTGCCTAATTATTTAACCCATTGTCTTACAAACCTCAAGATATCAAATTATTCTAACAAGTACTGAACACATGTTTTAGTTAATTGACAATTTCAATAAAAGTTCTGTGTTTTGTTCCATTCTCCTGGGCATTTTTACCAGCATGATGTAATGGTTAAAAAAAATTCAAGCAGGAAAGTATCTTTATAATACTTTTTTTGGGCAAAGTGTTAACTACATCGGCACAATAGTTGAACTACCCACTGTCTCCAGTTGATAGCAACAAACACAGACCACCTTAGTATTGGTTATAAAACATTTATTGATTTGGATAAAAGTGGGGAAAGTCAGTCTAACATTACACCATGAACGTTTGTTCCTAGGGAGTGTAGATCAGATGTACAGTACCAGGGACTACTATAGTTGCACCATTTTCATTTTTGAACCCCCATGTGTTTTTCCTTGAGGTGAGCTTGTGTGAGCACAAATGGGAAAAGCACACTAGATGTACAGCCAGCTGTAGATCTCTTTTCCCCCACATGGCAACTTTGACTGGCTTCACAAGAAAGCAGGTTTGAAATTAATTTAGAATGCATGGTTTTCTGTATCCATCTTCCAATTAGGTGGGGTATAACTACCTCTTATACCGGTATACAAAACAATCACTAAAACAAAGTGCCAAGTCAGGTAAGATGAGAACATCTTTGGCAGGTCATTCAAATCCATCCCAAAATGTTTCTGTTCCCTTGTAAAATAGCATAGCATATTCCTAGCCTTCTGTAAGAACTTCTTGCATCCTCCTACCTCCTGGAAAGAACCTCCACCAATGAATATGAAAGCACCTAGATTACAATACATATTGAATTGAAATCTATTTGAGTAGTTCTGTTCACTGTTGATGGACTAGCTATATTTGTGACAATACCGGACTCCTTCCTTTAGAAGAATAGGAACTTTAGGGTTAACTATCACACCACCTGTCCTGACCTTTGGGGTTACAGACAACTTCACGCATACTCAAGTGTGCGCACAGGAAGACACCACCTTCAGTTTACAAAAACTACATCTCAACTACACAGCATATAAATACCAGTCAGAGAGTTAGGTTTTCATGTCTTCAGATTAATCAGAAAGCTAGTCTTAGAATAAAAACCTAAGAGAATCAACCCCCCCAGGCTGTAGCTACTGGACAGAGTCTCTGAGGGAGCCTGTCAGTCAGGAGATTTCCCTGTGTTACTGACAGGGGCTGTCATTGGCTAAGTCACCAACACTCATTGTTGGGTCAAAGGTAGATAGAAACACCATGGATGATGACCCTATGGAGACAGACCCCCCCCCTCACTGCATGATGAAGCCAGTTCGGGGGGGCAGGCATGGAGAGGTGGGGTGTTGCTGGGGAATGTAGGGGCTGCTGGGGTAGCCTGGAGGACCCTGGCTGGGGAAAGGCATGGCGGGATAGGGGGCGACTTGGTATGACAGGCCGCTGTGCTGAGGTGAGGGAGGAGGGGCGGCTCGCGTAGATTGGGGGGAGAGGGCTCCATTGGTGTAGGGGGTAGAGGGGAAGTCCTGGGGTCGACTGGGCTGCGTAGGGGTCTGCTGGGGTCTAGTGAGACCCTTCAGCACCAGCTCTCGGAGTTTGTCAATCTTTACACGGCGCACATGAGCAAGATGGCGTCTCCGCTGATAGTCGTCAATAAAGCAGTCCAGAGGCAGCTCTCCATCCAGAAACGAGTCTGCCATGTTCTACACAGGGACATCAAAGCAGGGTTATATTCACACAAGCATACACTCCAACACAAAATATCCTAGAGAGTGAGTATTCTTATGCGTGTAGGAGTGTGTACATGTCTATGAGTGTAGTTGTGAATGTATTGGTAAGTGTGCCACCTCAGTCTCCTCTTCTATCTTGGCTCCCTCAGCTTGCAGCAGAGCCAGCAGAATGTCCAGAGAGCTGTTCCCTGAACCATGGTCTGAGAGAAAGATGAGGGAGAAATGGTTAGAATACATTAAAACACTAAGCATCACAGTGAATGACTGTCCTGAACCTAAGTCGTGACTTGATCCCTGGGGCAGAACATCAATGTAATGGGACTGAATACAGTAGCTGGGGCATTCAGAGGATACTAAGCAGCACTGAGTACAGGAAAGCCTATCAGGTAACAGCTGTCTGACAGGGTAGTCACTAGATGGCCATGCTAGAATGGACAGAGGAAATTGTTGTCATGGTACCAGTGGCATAAAGTACTTAAGTAAAAATACTTTAAAGTACCACTTAAGTCGTTTTTTTAGAGAATGTACTTTACTATTTATATTTTTGACAAATTTTACTTTACTACATTCCTAAAGAAAATATTGGACTTTTTACTCCATACCTTTTCCCTGACACCCAAAGTACTCATTACATTTTGAATGCTTAGCAGGACAGGAAAATTGTCAAATTCACACACTTATCAAGAGAACACGTGGTCATCTACTGCCTCTGGCGGAATCACTAAACACAAATGCATCTTTTGTAAAGAATGTCTGAGTGTTGGAGTGAGCCCCTGGCTAGCCGTACATTTTATAAATGGAAATTGGTGCCGTCTGCTTTCCTTAATTAAAGGAATGTTTAATTATTTATACTTTTACTTTTGATACTTCAGTATATTTAAAACCAAATACTTTTCCTCAAGTAGTATTTTACTGGCTGACTTTTACTTGAGTAACTTTCTATTAAGGGATCTATACTATGGATGCACGATATATCGATGAACATAACGGAATAGGCCGATATTAGCTAAAAATGCCAACATCGGTATCGGCCCGATGTCTAGTTTAACGCCGATGTGCAAAACCAATGTCAAAGCTGATGTGCATACCTATATAACATAGGTACATGACGTAATGACGGCACATACAATTTTGCGTTATACATGCAACACACCATTCCTAACCTAGCCCACAATGTCTGCTGTGTGGATCAGTCAACAAGTCGAGCAGTCATTTGAAACAGTAAGAACATTTCAGCGAGACAACTCACAGGCGAAATCCATTAACGCCAAGATAATGGAATTCATTGTCCTTGACAATTAATTAACCGTTCTCTGTCGTGGGTGATGTTGGCTTTCACGACTGGTCAAGCAATAGTACACACTACCAAGTGTGCTATTTTTCAGATGTTGCCCTACCGGAGTTACACAGTAATAGCGTCACTGCTATTAGCTCCACAACATACTATGGAATGCCGTTTGGGTCTTTGCATGTCAAAAAAAGATAAACATCAAAACAACCTTACTTGAAGCGTTAAATAAGCTTTTCATTTGACACGTCAAATAACACAGTTCTATTATAGAATGTTGTGTGTTCTGAATTTGCACATGCAAGCCAAACGCCACCACTACTATCAGTAACACTGTCAAAGCTGTACAAAAAAGTCTGCAAACAATACCGCGTTGGTAATAAAGCATTATTTGTTCGACCACAACTTCTGGGGTAGCTAGCTTTAGCTGGTACTAAGCTAGCACCAATACAACCAGCCTGAAAACAATGACCAGTAGAAACTGCAGTCATTTTCATTATTCTTAGCAATGATTTAGGAATCCTTGTGAGTAAGTATTAGCTAGGTAGCCACTTGTTGTTCGCCTATTGAAATTGAACTTCAGTTCATGAAAATAAATAGCTAGCCAGCTACTTAACCCTGTTGCCCAAAGCTAATGTTATAAGCAGCCAGCTAGCTTCATATGGCTAATGAGGCTTGACCGGACCAGATTATGTTTTGTGAAGGTAGCCACAATAAGGATTAGGTACAATAGTGGAATTTGCAGTTGGCCTTCAAAATAAAAATATCTCTTTGAAAGTGATGCAGAAGGTTACAATTTGTGGATCCGTGCCATATTTAGACAAGGTAATGTTAAAAAAGGTTGTAATGTGAAGCAATGAAATGGGGTATCAGTCTACTCGGTGACACCCAGAGAACACAACTGTGAAGAGTTTAAGCAAATATTAGCATTGTAGCTCTTATCTCAGGACTGTCACTGTGAAATCACCTCCCCAGTCAGCATATTGTGTGTATTCACATTCCTCGGTACAGCTTTACCGAATGATTGGGGATCAATGAAATGGGGTATCAGTCTACTCAATACCCAAGATATTTTTTCCCAACGTCCTCAGAGTTATCAGACTCCAAAACACCCACGCAGTATTGTTTTTCCTCTGGAATAGTGTTCAATACACATAGGTTGACAATAAATGTGGCTCAATTCACTGTTGTTACAGAGTCCTGCAATAAGAGCTATGACGCTAATGTTCTCTGGGTGTCACTGAGTAGACTGATACCCCATGTCATTGATCCACAATCCATAGGTAAGGCTGTACAGTGAAATAAGTATGCCCCCAATGCAATTCTCAAGTATAATACATCCAGTGTGATTTCAATAGATTTGTCAAATTAACAAAATTGTCTTTTGTTGATTTTATATAACAACATTCCAACCTCATTTAGCATGATCTATTCCAATTATGGCATAATTATACTATTTGTATTCATTTGCATCACTGTCAATGACTTTTATTTTGAAGGCTAACCACAATGTCCACTTGTGGTTAATCCTTATTGTGGCTAGCTTCACATAGATGTGTCCGAGCACCATTAATAAATAAGAACAGCTTTACCAGCATCAAAGCATACGTATCGATGAAGCGTTGTGACATGAAATACGAGCGATAGTGTAATCAAAGTGTAATAACTATGTAAAAAAAAAATATGAACGTGTTAAATTATTATGTGAAGTGCAGTCATATTCCGGTCATGATTGGTCAAATAGTGTTATTTGACACGTCAAATATACTTTTTGACAAGCAAAGACCCAAACGGCATTCCATGGAAATCCTGGTTGAGAATGAAATGAATGAACAACTAAACAGCAAATAGGTTTTGATTATACACTGCTCAAAAAAATAAAGGGAACACTTAAAAAACACAATGTAACTCCAAGTCAATCACACTTCTGTGAAATCAAACTGTCCACTTAGGAAGCAACACTGATTGACAATAAATTTCACATGCTGTTGTGCAAATGGAATAGACAACAGGTGGAAATTATAGGCAATTAGCAAGACACCCCCAATAAAGGAGTGGTTCTGCAGGTGGGGACCACAGACCACTTCTCAGTTCCTATGCTTCCTGGCTGATGTTTTGGTCACTTTTGAATGCTGGCGGTGCTTTCACTCTAGTGGTAGCATGAGACGGAGTCTACAACCCACACAAGTGGCTCAGGTAGTGCAGCTCATCCAGGATGGCACATCAATGCGAGCTGTGGCAAGAAGGTTTGCTGTGTCTGTCAGCGTAGTGTCTAGAGCATGGAGGCGCTACCAGGAGACAGGCCAGTACATCAGGAGACGTGGAGGAGGCCGTAGGAGGGCAACAACCCAGCAGCAGGACCGCTACCTCCGCCTTTGTGCAAGGAGGAGCAGGAGAAGCACTGCCAGAGCCCTGCAAAATGACCTCCAGCAGGCCACAAATGTGCATGTGTCTGCTCAAACGGTAAGAAACAGACTCCATGAGGGTGGTATGAGGGCCCGACGTCCACAGGTGGGGGTTGTGCTTACAGCCCAACACCGTGCAGGACGTTTGGCATTTGCCAGAGAACACCAAGATTGGCAAATTCGCCACTGGCGCCCTGTGCTCTTCACAGATGAAAGCAGGTTCACACTGAGCACGTGACAGACGTGACAGAGTCTGGAGACGCCGTGGAGAACGTTCTGCTGCCTGCAACATCCTCCAGCATGACCGGTTTGGCGGTGGGTCAGTCATGGTGTGGGGTGGCATTTCTTTGGGGGGCCGCACAGCCCTCCATGTGCTCGCCAGAGGTAGCCTGACTGCCATTAGGTACAGAGATGAGATCCTCAGACCCCTTGTGAGACTATATGCTGGTGCAGTTGGCCCTGGGTTCCTCCTAATGCAAGACAATGCTAGACCTCATGTGGCTGGAGTGTGTCAGCAGTTCCTGCAAGAGGAAGGCATTGATGCTATGGACTGGCCCGCCCGTTACCCAGACCTGAATCCAATTGAGCACATCTGGGACATCATGTCTCGCTCCATCCACCAACGCCACGTTGCACCACAGACTGTCCAGGAGTTGGCGGATGCTTTAGTCCAGGTCTGGGAGGAGATCCGGAGCATGCCCAGGCGTTGTAGGGAGGTCATACAGGCACGTGGAGGCCTCATTTTAAGGACATTACATCAAAGTTGGATCAGCCTGTAGTGTGGTTTTCCACTTTAATTTTGAGTGTGACTCCAAATCCAGACCTCCATGGGTTGATAAATTGGATTTCCATTGATTATTTTTGTGTGATTTTGTTGTCAGCACATTCAACTATGTAAAGAAAAAAGTATTTAATAAGATTATTTCTTTCATTCAGATCTAGGATGTGTTGTTTAAGTGTTCCCTTTATTTTTTTGAGCAGTATATTTTACTGGTAAGGGAGACATACGTAAATGCCAATAAAATAACTTTTTGGTCAGTGTGGTGTGTGTGTGTAACCTTTATTTAACTAGGCAAGTCAGTAAAGAACAAATTCTTATTTACATTGACGGCCTACCCCGGCCAAACCCGGACGACGCTGGGCCAATTGTGCGCCGGCCTATGGGACTCCCAATCATGGCCGGATGTGATACAGACTGGATTCGAACCAGGGACTTTAGTGACGCCTCTTGCACTGAGATGCAGTAACTTAGACCGCTGCGTCCACGTGTGTGTGTTAACTATTTAACCGTACTAAAATGCTTAAAAGGCAGCAAAAATTATATATATCGGTAAGGTTGGTGGTGGAAACTGTGGTTAGAAAGGCACTGTGCTTCCCTTCTTTCTAGCGTGGCCATGTAGTGACAACCCGACTGACAGAGGACCAGCATCCAGCAACAATCCCACTGACAGAGGACCAGTATCCAGTAACAACCCCACTGACAGAGGACCAGTATCCAGTAACAACCCCACTGACAGAGGAGCAGTATCCAGTAACAACCCCACTGACAGAGGACCAGTATCCAGAACAACTTGACTGACAGAGGACCAGTATCCAGTAACAACCCCACTGACAGAGGACCAGTAACAACCCCACTGACAGAGGACCAGCATCCAGCAACAATCCCACTGACAGAGGACCAGCATCCAGTAACAACCCCACTGACAGAGGAGCAGTATCCAGTAACAACCCCACTGACAGAGGACCAGTATCCAGAACAACTTGACTGACAGAGGACCAGTATCCAGTAACAACCCCACTGACAGAGGACCAGTAACAACCCCACTGACAGAGGACCAGCATCCAGCAACAATCCCACTGACAGAGGACCAGCATCCAGTAACAACCCCACTGACAGAGGAGCAGTATCCAGTAACAACCCCACTGACAGAGGAGCAGTATCCAGTAACAACCCCACTGACAGAGGACCAGTATCCAGTAACAACCCCACTGACAGAGGAGCAGTATCCAGTAACAACCTGACTGACAGAGGACCAGTATCCAGTAAGAACCCCACTGACAGAGGACCAGTATCTAGAACAACCCGACTGACAGAGGACCAGTATCCAGTAACAACCCCACTGACAGAGGACCAGTATCCAGTAACAACCCCACTGACAGAGGACCAGCATCCAGAAACAACCCGACTGACAGAGGACCAGTATCCAGTAACAACCCCACTGACAGAGGACCAGTATCCAGTAACAACCCCACTGACAGAGGACCAGTATCAACCCCAATGACAGAGGACCAGTATCAACCCCACTGACAGAGGACCAGTATCCAGTAACAACCCCACTGACAGAGGACCAGTATCCAGTAACAACCCCACTGACAGAGGACCAGTATCAACCCCAATGACAGAGGACCAGTATCCAGTAACAACCTGACTGACAGAGGACTGGTATCCAGTAACAACCCCACTGACAGAGGACCAGTATCTAAAACAACCCCACTGACAGAGGACCAGTATCCAGTAACAACCCGACTGACAGAGGACCAGTATCAACCACACTGATAGAGGACCAGCATCCAGTAACAACCCCACTGACAGAGGACCAGTATCAACCCCACTGACAGAGGACCAGCATCCAGTAACAACCTGACTGACAGAGGACCAGTATCCAGTAACAACCCCACTGACAGAGGACCAGTATCTAGAACAACTTGACTGACAGAGGACCAGTATCAACCCCACTGACAGAGGACCAGCATCCAGTAACAACCCCACTGACAGAGGACTGGTATCCAGTAACAACCCCACTGACAGAGGACCAGTATCCAGTAACAACCTGACTGACAGGGGACCAGTATCCAGTAACAACCTGACTGACAGAGGACCAGTATCCAGTAACAACCCCACTGACAGAGGACCAGTATCCAGTAACAACCCCACTGACAGAGGACCAGTATCCAGTAACAACCCCACTGACAGAGGAGCAGTATCCAGTAACAATCCCACTGACAGAGGACCAGTATCCAGAAACAATCCCACTGACATAGGAACAGTATCCAGTAACAACCCCACTGACAGAGGACCAGTATCCAGTAACAATCCCACTGACAGAGGACCAGTATCCAGTAACAACCTGACTGACAGAGGACCAGCATCCAGTAACAACCCCACTGACAGAGGACCAGTATCAACCCCACTGACAGAGGACCAGTAACCAGTAACAACCCCACTGACAGAGGACCAGTATCCAGTATCAACCCCACTGACAGAGGACCAGTATCCAGTAACAACCCCACTGACAGAGGACCAGTATCCAGTAACAACCCCACTGACAGAGGACCAGCATCCAGTAACAACCCCACTGACAGAGGACCAGTATCCAGTAACAACCCCACTGACAGAGGACCAGTATCCAGAACAACTTGACTGACAGAGGACCAGTATCCAGTAACAACCCCACTGACAGAGGACCAGTATCCAGAAACAACCCCACTGACAGAGGACCAGTATCTAGAACAACCCCACTGACAGAGGACCAGTATCCAGTAACAACCCCACTGACAGAGGACCAGTATCCAGTAACAACCCCACTGACAGAGGACCAGTATCCAGTAACAACCCCACTGACAGAGGACCAGTATCCAGTAACAACCCCACTGACAGAGGACCAGTATCCAGTAACAATCCCACTGACAGAGGACCAGTATCCAGTAACAACCCCACTGACAGAGGACCAGCATCCAGTAACAATCCCACTGACAGAGGACCAGTAACAACCCGACTGACAGAGGACCAGTATCCTGTAACAACCCCACTGACAGAGGACCAGTATCAACCCCACTGACAGAGGACCAGTATCCAGTAACAACCCCACTGACAGAGGACCAGTATCAACACCACTGACAGATGACCAGTATCCAGTAACAACCCCACTGACAGAGGACCAGTATCTAGAACAACCCCACTGACAGAGGACCAGTATCCACTAACAACCCCACTGACAGAGGACCAGTATCCAGTAACAACCCCACTGACAGAGAACCAGTATCCAGTAACAATCCCACTGACAGAGGACCAGTATCCAGTAACAATCCCACTGACAGAGGACCAGTATCCAGTAACAATCCCACTGACAGAGGACCAGTATCCAGTAACAACCCCACTGACAGAGGACCAGTATCCAGTAACAATCCCACTGACAGAGGACCAGTATCCAGTAACAATCCCACTGACAGAGGACCAGTATCCAGTAACAACCCCACTGACAGAGGACCAGTATCAACCCCACTGACAGAGGACCAGTATCCAGTAACAATCCCACTGACAGAGGACCAGTATCCAGTAACAATCCCACTGACAGAGAACCCATATCCAGTAACAACCCCACTGACAGAGGACCAGTATCCAGTAACAACCCCACTGACAGAGGACCAGTATCCAGTAACAACCCCACTGACAGAGGAGCAGTATCCAGTAACAACCCCACTGACAGAGGAGCAGTATCTAGGAACAACCCCACTGACAGAGGAGCAGTATCTAGGAACAACCCCACTGACAGAGGACCAGTATCCAGTAACAACCCCACTGACAGAGGAGCAGTATCTAGGAACAACCCCACTGACAGAGGACCAGTATCCAGAAACAACCCCACTGACAGAGGACCAGTATCCAGTAACAACCCCACTGACAGAGGAGCAGTATCCAGTAACAACCCCACTGACAGAGGACCAGTAACAACCCCACTGACAGAGGAGCAGTATCTAGGAACAACCCCACTGACAGAGGAGCATTATCTAGGAACAACCCCACTGACAGAGGAGCATTATCTAGGAACAACCCCACTGACAGAGGAGCATTATCTAGGAACAACCCCACTGACAGAGGAGCAGTATCTAGGAAAAACAAGTGACTGAACTGGCTCGACCAGACAGACATGTAGAGAACAGTCAGCTACCAACACAGAGAGAGAAAGACTAGTCTTTCAGATAGCAGAGTGCACTGAGTGAGATGTAGACAGAAATAGACTGGTATACAGGCACACTGTCCTTAGTAGTGTGGACTAGCTAGGTGTCTCATCAAGTGTGGACTAGCTCGGGCTGTTACAGAGTGTGGACCTTCTAGGACTCAGTAATGTGGACCTGTTAGGGGTCTTACAGAGTGTGGACTTGCGTAGCTGGTAGTTGTCATAGAGCTCCTGTAGGTGGCGGTAGCGTGAGGTGAGCTGGTTCTTCTGAAGGTCCAGACTGGGCTGCAGTTGGAGGTTCTGTTCTGCCAGACTGATGTTACTGACCAGGGTCAGCTCCTTCACCTGCTGCACCTCACACATCTAACACAGAGTCAAACACACAGCATACACACACACAGACAGACGCACACAAAGGAAGAGGGAAGGTGAGTTAGTATTTGAGACAATACACAAAGACAGAGACTGACTGACCCCCAGACTGTGATGTGTAGAGTAGGCCTATAGGCCAGGGACAAACCAGCTCAAAACCTAACCTCTACCTAAAAATATAGTCATATTTAATCTGGAGGACAGTGATTACACCATACATTTATAATGCCCTTCACCAAGCCTACAAACAGATGTGAAATACCTGTAATAGGACCCATAGGCTGTTATATCTACAGGACGCCACAGCAGAAAGCAGATCTCTTATCACTCTGAGGGCAGGGAAACCAATATGTTTTTTTGGGACCGATACCCGAATCTTGGGGGAGCAAAACTTACCGATATATCTGCCGACTGCCGATATACTGTTTTACAGCAGGGAAATTAAAGTGACATTTTTACACACCGAATTCTCCAAATATACCATCCAAAGGAGCAATTGTCCAACTAATATGCTTCAAATGTTGATTACTTAGATTGTGACAAATAATGACATGAAAATGTCCGCAAGTGTTCATATCAGCATTAGATTCCCTTTTTCATCCTATTGAATATCGGTTATCGATAGAATTATTGTCCGATACTGATACAGCGGTAAAAGGCCAATGTCGGCGAGCCAATATATAATTCGGGTTCTAGCTAAAACACAGCACTCAATCAAGATATCAGTACTAATGAACTAGGCTATAATGAATCATAAATAACATGGTCGGGATGAGATGCTGCCATGCTGGCACCAGCCCAGGGAAGACAGGCACTAGACAGCTCTCCAGCCGCAACCAGATTTGGATCTCTGCTCACAGGCTGTTCCTGTAAAGCTATTTCCACATTGGTGGGTAAGGACTAACAGTTCCACCAACGTCACAGACGCCATGGTGGGGAGTCTTGTATAAGCCACATACATGAATATACAAATACAGAAGGTGAAGAAGCCAGAAGCAAGTTGAGCTGTCCTAATACCTCAACTAGACAAGGCAAGCTAGAGATGGAGAGAGATGAGGCACAAAATACCAGTGCCAGAATGAATGCTGTACACATGTCTGAAAACAACACTGACATAACCAAATGTCAATAGGCTGTGAGAGGTGCTTCTCGGTTAAGCATCGACCTTCGTAATAATCTGTGCGGTGCTGTGTGCTCAATGCATCAGAGTGTTGACTAAAGAGGTGTGCTGCACTGGAATATGGACTCCTCCGCCTAAGTTAGTCAATAGGAAAACCTCTCCGAACATTTAACACCTTCCACATAGCTGATGACTGGCTGTCTTGTGCGGATCCTGTTCATTGAACAGGAAACAAAACAAACCAGATCATTTCAAATCTGTTCTCTGTTCCTAAACCCGGGTGTGTCCATTGCAATAATGGGAATCAGATGGCATTTGTGGCCTAATGCCATACAATGACACTGCCATTTGTGGCATATGTACACAAACAGGGTTATTGTCGAAACTGATTCGACAATAAAAATATGGAAACAGCATGAGCATCCACTAAACAGGTGCCAAATGTTGAGTACAAGGAGCAAGCTACTCTCATCTGTGGCAACGAGGCGGATGTTGATGAGCTGGCTCAATGCAAAACATGTTTGCATCTGGAAGGAAGTTGTGAATGAAGGACTGCCTGACAACAGTCATAAGTGCACAGCTACCTAGATATGTTGATGCTAGCTAGCGTTACTAGGGATAGCCAGCTAACGTTAGCTAGCTAGTTAGCAAAACACAAAGGGAACTTACCTCGTTCATTTCTTTGACAATAGAATTTAACTTTTCATCGTCTTCAAGCAACTCGTTTAACTGCGTCATGGTGAAAGAGCTGAATTTATCCGTGAATTCTGCCATTTGTCCTATGATGGTTCTCGTCTATCGATCAGTCTGGCTACAGTTCTTTCGGCTCAAAACGGATAAGTGTTTGGATCATAAACCGGAAATAGGGATGATTTCTGGCAAATCAGAAGGGAGTGTAATGTAATAGGACAATGACGTCATTAAATGTTTTTTTTTTTTACTTTTGGGATTTCCACGACGTAGACTTGTTAACCAGTTAAATGTAACTAAATGTATTCGAAATAGTAATCTACGTAATCCTCCAAAGTAATGATTTATCATGAGAGGGCCATGAACAATAACTAGTAATGCTGCATACCCAAAGAAAAGTTAAAGTCTTAACTTTCTGGTAAAAATAGTTATAAATTGAGGACACATGCTCAAGAACACAGTACAAATATGAAAATCTGAAATATTTTATACGATGTATTTATTATTCAACAAAACTGTATGAATGCTTGAAATGACATATGCTTTCTAAATGTAGCACAATCAAAATTTGAAACGACTAACTAACTATAAGATGTAACCTTCCTTACAACTGTAAAATACATATTTGTATGTTTAATGTTAGAGAAAATTTGCATATTTTCTAAAGGTCTCTCTTGATCAAAAAGTCTACCCCCATCGCTGTGAATGTCTCACGGAGCTCAAGTTTCAAGTTTTAATGTCACATGCACAAGTACAATGAAATGCCTTTCTTGCAAACTCAACAATGAAATAAATAATCAATAACAATTTATTATTAGAAAAAAACACATGAGAAATAAATATGAAATATATGTAACAGCCATTTCACATTCCGTCCCTCTCTTCGCCCCAAACCGGGCTCGAACCAGGGACCCTTGCACACATCAACAACTGACACCCCACGAAGCAACGTTACCCATCGCGCCACAAAAGCCGCGGCCCTTGCAAACCCTACTTCAAGTCTCAGAGCGAGTGACGTCACTGATTGAAATGCTATTAGCGCGCACCACCGCTAACTAACTAGCCATTTCACATCGGTTACATATACATAAAAGTAATTAAGCATACCATATGCAGGAAATATTTAAGTCAGTTTCAATACCATATTTACAAGTGCAGGGATACTGGACTGATGGAGGTAGATATGTATAGGGGTAAGGGAACTAGGCAACAGGATATAAGATAGTCAGAGTAGCAGCAGCTTGCATGTGAGTGGGTGTGCAGGTGTGTAGAGTCGGTATAAATGTATGTGCATATTATGTGTGAGTGAGCAAATGATGGAGTGAATAGGGCCCTGTGAGTGTGTATAGAGACAGTGCAAGTACTGAAATAAAAGGTCCATAAAGATACAAGATACAACTCGGTCCGTTTAGCTATTTTGTTATCTATATATCAGTTGTATTGCTTGGGGATAGAAGCTGTTCAAGAGCCTGTTGGTGTCAGACTTCTCTTGTCATGCGGCAGCAGAGAAAATAGTCTATGGCTTGAGTGGTTGGGGTGTTTGACGATTTTTCAGGCCTTCTTTTTACACTGTCTGATATAGAGGTCTTGGATGGCAGGGAGCTCAGCCCCAGTAATGTACTGGGCTGTACACACAACCATCTGTAGTGCCATGCTATCAAGGGCGGTGCTATTGGCAAACCAAGCAGTGATGCAGCCAATCAATATGCTCTCCATGGTACAGCAATAGAACCTTTTCAGGATTTAAGGGCCCATGCCAAAGCACTGTCGCGCCTTCTTCACGACTGAGTGTGTGTGTTTGGACCATTTTAAGTCTTTAGCTATTTGGACACCGAGGAACTTGAAGCTGTTTATCTGCTCCACTGTCGCCCCGTCATTGTGGATGGGGGCGTGCTCGCCCTCCCCAATTCCTGTAGTCCACGATCACCTCCTTGGTCTTGCTGACATTAAGGGAGAGGTTGTTGCTCCGGCACCTCACTGCCAGGTCACTGACCTTGGCACCTCACTGCCAGGTCACTGACTCATCATCGTCGGTGATCAGGCTTACTCCCGTCTTGTCGTCAGCGAACTTGATAAGGCTGTTGGAGTCGTTTGTGGCCACACAGTCGTGGGTGAACAGGAAGTACAGGAGGGGACTAAGCACACACCCCTTTGGGGCCCCAGTGTTAAGGGACAGCCCGGTGGTGATGTTGCCTACCCTCACCACCTGGGGTCACCACCTGGGGTCACCACCTTTGATCACCACCTGGGGTCACCACCTGGGGTCGGCCTGTCAGGAAGTCCAGGATTCAACTTTTTAAAGAATTTGTATGATCTTTTCTTGTATGCCAGTTAAAAGGTTGTTATTTTTTCCTGAAGAACATGAAGTTAGGTTGTTTACATGTTAAAGAATAAATGCTCCAGGATAAAAGATTTCACACAAACCTTAGACTACAAGGTTTTTAATACTATTTTATTAACATGCATTTGTAAATCTTATCTTTACAATCCAAAGTAAATACACTCTGATATTAGGATCTCACTTTATCCAACAGTCATTTATACACATATATTCATAAAGGTGAATGCACTGAAAACAAAATACCTAATAAATGCATTAAACAATACATCAGTCATTTTTAAACCATTATTATCACAACGCTCATGTTTCTATATTTCTATATTTTTTCTTCATTTTTTATAATTGTACAGATACATTTGCAATCAAGTAATTCATATATTTTTTGTTGTTTCTTTTGTGTTGATGTACTAAATTGGTGTAATGGGCAGGGGTACTGAATATATAAAAGTTATACTTTGTCTGTCTTCTTATAATAACTGACAGGTACCTCGGGTTAAAAGGCCATTCTTATTAATATAAACTGGAGAGAAACTGTACTCTTGTATAGTTTTGAGGATTGCACAACTGGTTATATGTATCTGTGTGTCTATGTGCTGTCAACCAACAGCAAGGTTTCGCTGCCTACATCATAGGGATGAGAGTGTGAGTTTTTGTATTGGTACTGGTCTTGTTGAGTCTTAGAGGTCAGGTAGCGGCCATTCAGAGGGCAGGGGTTAATGCTGGGGTAAAGGTCGTGACCCAGTGGGTAGAGGTCAGACTCCACCTGGATGTCAAACTGGGAAACAGGAGGGTGTGATGATGATCCGGGGGTAAGGCTCACCTGGGAGTGGGCAGGTGAGGAGGGGCAGATCTTCAGGTGCAGAGTGATTCTGAGGGAGGAACAGTCAGGTGGAACAGCCCAGGTTACACACACACATGCACTGTCACGAGCACAGGCAATCAGTCTCGTGAGCACAAACAAACATAGTTTCACACTTGTCAACCATACTCCCTGAACAGCAATGCAGACAAGAATGTGTTAACTGACAAGAGCAAGAGCACACATTACTACAAAGGGGAAAACAGACACACATGCACGAACACGTGTGTGCATACAGACACACACACACAGAGCGGGAGAAGAAGGTTATGGGGTAGTTAGAAAGATTTGGAGGAGGATGTGAGTTTGAATGGTGACAAAAAGTAAACGGATTGGGTTGGGGGTGAGGTGAGGTGAAGGGGGTGAGGTGAGGTGAAGGGGGTGAGGTGAGGTGAGGTAAAGGGGGGTGAGGTGAGGTGAAGGGAGGTGAGGTGAGGTGAAGGGGGGTGAGGTGGGGTGAAGGGGGGTGAGGTGAGGTGAAGGGAGGTGAGGTGAGGTGAAGGGGGGTGAGGTGAGGTGAAGGGGGGTGAAGGGGGGGAGATGAGGTGAAGGGGGGTGAGGTGAGGTGAAGGGGGGTGAGGTGAGGTGAAGGGAGGTGAGGTGAGGTGAAGGGGGGTGAGGTGAGGTGAGGTGAAGGGGGGTGAGGTGAGGTGAAGGGAGGTGAGGTGAGGTGAGGTGAAGGGGGGTGAGGTGAGGTGAAGGGGGGTGAAGGGGGGAGATGAGGTGAAGGGGGGTGAGGTGAGGTGAAGGGGGGTGAGGTGAGGTGAAGGGAGGTGAAGGGGGGGAGATGAGGTGAAGGGGGGTGAGGTGAGGTGAAGGGGGGTGAGGTGAGGTGAAGGGAGGTGAAGGGGGGAGATGAGGTGAAGGGGGGTGAGGTGAGGTGAAGGGGGTGAGGTGAGGTGAAGGGGGGTGAGGTGAGGTGAAGGGAGGTGAGGTGAGGTGAAGGGGGGTGAGGTGAGGTGAAGGGGGGTGAGGTGAGGTGAAGGGGGGTGAGGTGAGGTGAAGGGGGGTGAGGTGAGGTGAGGTAAAGGGGGGTGAGGTGAGGTGAAGGGAGGTGAGGTGAGGTGAAGGGGGGTGAGGTGAGGTGAAGGGGGGTGAGGTGAGGTGAAGGGAGGTGAGGTGAGGTGAAACGGGGTGAGGTGAGGTGAAGGGGGGTGAGGTGAGGTGAAGGGGGGTGAGGTGAGGTGAAGGGAGGTGAAGGGGGGGAGATGAGGTGAAGGGGGGTGAGGTGAGGTGAAGGGGGGTGAGGTGAGGTGAAGGGAGGTGAAGGGGGGGAGATGAGGTGAAGGGAGGTGAGGTGAGGTGAAGGGGGGTGAGGTGAGGTGAAGGGAGGTGAGGTGAGGTGAAGGGGGGTGAGGTGAGGTGAAGGGGGGTGAGGTGAGGTGAAGGGGGTGAGGTGAGGTGAAGGGGGGTGAGGTGAGGTGAAGGGAGGTGAAGGGGGGGAGATGAGGTGAAGGGGGGTGAGGTGAGGTGAAGGGGGGTGAGGTGAGGTGAAGGGAGGTGAAGGGGGGGAGATGAGGTGAAGGGGGGTGAGGTGAGGTGAAGGGGGTGAGGTGAGGTGAAGGGGGGTGAGGTGAGGTGAAGGGAGGTGAAGGGGGGGAGATGAGGTGAAGGGGGGTGAGGTGAGGTGAAACGGGGTGAGGTGAGATGAAAGGGGGTGAGGTGAAGTGGGGTGAGGTGAAGGGGGTGAAGGGGGTGAGGTGAAACGGGGTGAGATGAGGTGAAGGGGTGAGGTGAAACGGGGTAGGGTGAAGGGGGTGAGGTGAGGTAAAGGGGGGTGAGGTGAGGTGAAGGGGGTGAGGTGAGGTGAAGGGGGGTGAGGTGAGGTGAAACGGGGTGAGGTGAGGTGAAGGGGGTGAGGTGAAGTGAAGGGGGGTGAGGTGAGGTGAGGTGAAACGGGGTGAGGTGAGGTGAAACGGGGTGAGGTGAGGTGAAACGGGGTGAGGTGAGGTGAAGTGAAGGGGGGTGAGGTGAGGTGAAGGGGGGTGAGGTGAGGTGAAGGGGGTGAGGTGAGGTGAAACGGGGTGAGGTGAGGTGAAGTGAAGGGGGGTGAGGTGAGGTGAAGGGGGTGAGGTGAGGTGAAGGGGGGTGGGGTGAGGTGAAGGGTGTGAGGTGAAGGGGGTGAGGTGAGGTGAAGGGGGGTGAGGTGAGGTGAAGGGGGGTGAGGTGAAGGGTGTGAGGTGAAGGGGGTGAGGTGAGGTGAAGGGTGTGAGGTGAAGGGGGTGAGGTGAGGTGAAGGGGGGTGAGGTGAGACAGACTAGACCTACTGTACTGCAGCAGGTTCATGACCTATATGTACCGGTAATCAAATACCTATTTCCGTATTTCTCAGACAAACATTGATTGTCCCAGACAAACACATGGGTCCAGAATTCACTTGTCTTGAGAGAGCAGTGGCTGACAAAACCAGCTGGGACTGACAAGGGAGAGGATGACTGTCCCATTGTAGATCAGAGCAGTCTTATAATTCCAAAATATAACATGTGTAAATGATCAGGTCTGAATAGTGTCTCCAATGAACCCCTGACAACCACCGTCCCTCAGATGTCAGAATAACATTGTATTATAATATTGTATTACTGCCCACCGAGTGGCACAGTGGTCTAAGGCACTGCATCGCAGTGCTTGAGGCGTCACTACAGACTCGGGTTTGATCCCAGGCTGTGTCACAACCAGCTGTGAACAGGAGTCCTATACAGCGGTGCACAATTGGCCCAGGGGAGGGTTTGGCCGGGGGGCTTTACTTGGCTCATCGCGCTCTAGTGACTCCTCATGGTGGGCCGGGCGCCTGCAGGCTGACCTCGGTCGTCAGTTGAACGGTGTTTCCTCCGACACATTGGTGCAGCTGGCTTCCTGGTTAAACGGGCGGGTGTTTAGAAGCGCGGTTTGGCAGGTCATGTTTCGGAGGACGCATGACTCGACCTTCGCCTCTACCAAGCCCGTTGGGGAGTTGCAGCGATGAGACAAGATCGTAATTGGATATCACGATATTGGGAAGAAAAAGGGGGTGAAATATCATTTTTTTTCAATAATAATAATATTTTATTACTATAACATTACAACTCTTCCTTCGCCAACTGTGCCTTCAGAATAGTCTTTACATTAGTACAACAGAGGTTGCTGCCACAAACCACACAGCACACGGTGAATAAATAACACATGGAAGACATCATCAAAACAAACAAACACACAAAAACTACTTCTGCATTGCTTTCAGGTGCATGGGCTGTGGTATTTCAACAACTGACAGTCTGCCCTCACAAACACATCTACAGTAGGGCCAAAGTATAGCAGAGAAAAACATTACACACACAACATCCAGGGGTTTTGAGTAGGTGCTGGAGCTCAAAGAATATGTTGAACGAAAAGAAGACAGTCCACACACTGTGATTTATGCTCCAACAGCTTCGGACAGTTGACTTAAGGTTCAGAATGGCATGTGATCCATGTGTCTGGGTATGTCTACCAGACACTACAGTGATTTGTACAATGTTTAAAAGTAGAGGTGTTGCATAACACACTTATAACTACTATCCAACTGAATCTAATAGACATATGTTTACATGTTAAATATCACATCATATCTACAGTTTATGGAATATTTGTATATATTTATATGAAATTCAATGTGTATAAAGTGTTTAGGTGACAACAGTGCTAAAGAATGCTAATAGTGAATGGAACTTTGCTAAATAGTTCCTAGCATGTGTCAGTAAATTGTACAGAAGGGAAAGGGAAAGGGGGATACCTAGTCAGTTGTACAACTGAATGCCTTCAAGTGAAATGTGTCAGCATAGTATGTGTGCGTGTGCGTGTGTGTGTGTGTGTGTGTGTGCGTGCGTGCGTGTGTGTCAGTAGTTGTAGTTGTGGTCCTGCTGGCAGTGTACTCCTCAGTCGGTGTGTGTGATGGCAGGTTGTATCAGGTCACTGTAGGGGACGTGCAGTTTGAGCACACAGTACCTGCGGTCCAGCTCACTGTCATCAGGATTCACACTAGAGTAAACGTTCTTCTCCTGTACACACACACACGTACACAAGCAAACACACGCACATATGCATACACACACATACACACGCGCACACACACAGAGATAGGAGGGGTTGAATGGCAGAGGGAAGAATCAGGTGAGGTAGGAGAGAAGGAAGACAAAAAAAGAATAAAACCTTCAGTGTCTCACAACATCATAACATACATCTAGCTGCTCCATCTGTCGCACAACAATGACATCACAGTAATACAAACAACAGTTCTCACTCCTTTGGTCAATCTCAAAAGAGAGATTTACTCACAGTCAGAGACGGGGGGCTGGGTGGGTGGGGTTACAGAGGGGTCAGGGTCTTTAGGCAGGTCTATGGTGTCCATGAGTATCTTCACTGGAGGAGGGAGGGAAGTCTTGGGCTGAGTGACAGGGGGGGGACCAATCAGCATGCAGGAGGAACCATCAGGGGAGTGGCTAAACAGAGGCGTGAGGGATGATGCCCCAAATATACGCGGACATGAACGCACACGCTCACACAATCTGCATGCTTAAATCTAAGCAAAACGTCACAATCATAAAATCAAATCAAAGTTTATTCATTATATGCACAGGATACAGAGTAAACAGTAAACGGTGCAATTAAATGCTTACATACTACACAGAGAGGATTGAACCATGCAGGTGAAAGTTGGAAGGAGAAAGACATCAAGACAGACATCAAGACAGACAGACAGACAGACAGACAGACAGACAGACAGACAGACAGACAGACAGACAGACAGACAGACAGACAGACAGACAGACGTAGAGACAGACAGACGTCGAGACAGACAGACGTAGAGACAGACAGATGTCGAGACAGACAGACGTCGAGACAGACAGACAGACAGACAGACGTCGAGACAGACAGACAGACAGACATCGAGACAGACGTCGAGACAGACAGTAGAAAGTGTTATACAGTGCCTTTTCAGCAACACTGTGGGACAGAGAAAGGAGAAACATATTAGTCAGAGATAACACACTCAACACAACAGATGGAGCCAGTCCTACACAACACAACACACTCCCGCTGTCAGCCTGACACTGTGTGTGTGTGTTTCTGCTAGTCCTCGTCTCTTACCTCCTCGTCGCTCTCCGTCTCTGCTGCTTTGGTCTTTTTGTTGTCTTTCTTTTTCTTCCCCCCTTTCTCCTTCTTCTTGTCTTTCTCCGGCAGGATGTCATCCAGCCAGGCCAGGTCGTGTTGAGAGAACATCAGGTCCATCATCTTACGCACCACCATCAGACCCAGGATCTACACACAGAGGTTATCCCCATCAATCTATGCAACCCACACACACACACACACACACACACACACACACACACACACACACACACACACACACACACACACACACACACACACACATACACACACACACACACACACACACACACACACACACACACACACACACACACACACACACACACACACACACACACACACACACACACACACAGCTCTCACCATGACAGGGAAGATGATGGCAGCGACAGTAGATTTGAGGATCCAGAGGACAGCCAGACAGATGATCTGGACCAGGGTGAACAGGTGAACCCTCCTCAGAGGAACATGACGCAGGAAGGAGAAGTCTGGCTGGTGCTTGGCTGGCATCAGGTACAGCTTTATACGTTCCCAGAACTAGGAAGGAGAGAGGAGGAGGGTGAGTAAACACACACACACACACACACACACACACACACACACACACACACACACACACACGTGAAATGTACCTGTATTCCAGCAAGTGAGGCCACTCCCATGTAAAGGAAGACACCGTAGAGAACAGGCATGGGGATGTACTGGGGGAACACAATATACCGGTTAACACAATCCTCCACAACACCACCCACTGCATGTGACGGGGAGGCCCATTCTCTCACTGACTCACCTGCAGGACAGGAGCCAGGAAGATGGAGACTCCATTTAGGACAAACACCAGAATACCCGTCAACCTCTGTTCCCTGTACCACACAGACACACACACATTTAGATTTGACATTTTAGTCAGTTAGCAGATGCTTTTATCCAGAGCGACTTACAGTTAGTGCATTCATCTTAAGATACACTATATATACACAGTATGTGGACACCCCTTCAAATGAGTGGATTCAGCTATTTCAGCCACACCTGTTGCTGACAGGTATATACAATCGAACATACAGCCATGCAATCTCCATAGACAAACATTGGCAGTAGAATGGCTCATCCTCAAGAGCTCAGTGACTTTCTACGTGGCGCCGTCATAGGATGCCACTATTCCAACAAGTCAGTTCGTCAAATTTCTTTCCTGCTAGAGCTTCCCCGGTCAACTGTAAGTGCTGTTATTTTGAAGTGGAAATGCCTAGGAGCAACAATGGCTCAACTGTGAAGTGGTAGGCCACACGGTCACAGAACGGGAACACAGAGTGCTGAAGCGTGTAGCGCGTAAAAATCACCTGTCCTCAGTTGAAACACTCACTACCGAGTTCTAAACTGCCTCTGGAAGCAACATCAGCAAAATAACTGTTCATCAGAAGCTTCATGACATGGGTTTCCATGGCCGAGTAGCTGCACACAAGCCTAAGATCACCATGCGCAATACCAAGCGTTGGCTGGAGTGGTGTAAAGCTCGCCACCATTGGACTCTGGAGCAGTGGAAACTATGTGTCACTATGCATTTGGGGAGGTGGCGTTCTCCTGGCATTTGCCAATCCCAGATTTGTCCGTCAGACTGCCAGATGGTGAAGCGTGATTCATCACACCAGAGAACGCGTTCCACTACTCCAGAGTCCAATGTTGGCAAGCTTTACACCACTCCAGCCGACACTTGGCATTGTGAAAGGATGATAGGTCCTACGGAAGTTTAGTTTTCCTCCATTTTTGTTCCGCTGTCCGCAGCCCTCTTCTGTAAGCTCAGAGCATGATGGGAGGGCCAAGCCGGCCGGGAGGAAAGGGGACAGTGCAAGTCATAGGATGCGGAAAGGGAGAAGAGTAGGGTCGAAGAGGCAGAATCAGGAGACAGGAGGGAGAAGGATTTAGCAGAAGGGAGAGATAATAGGATAGAAGAGAAGAGAGTAGTGTGAGAGAGAAAGCAAAGATTGCGATGGCGCATGACCATCTGGGCAGTGGTGGAAAAAGTATACAATTGTGATACTTGAGTAAAAGTAAAGTAAAAGTAAATATTGCTAAAATATACTAAGTATCAAAAGTAAAAGTATAAATCATTCCAAATTCCTTTTATTAAGCAAACCAGATGACATAATTGTATTGTTTTTTAAATGTATGGATAGCCAGGGGCACACCCCAACACTAAGACATATTTTACAAATGAAGCATTTGTGTTTAGTGAGTCCGCCAGATCAGATGC
The DNA here is from genome assembly GCF_901001165.1 of Salmo trutta. Lineage (NCBI taxonomy): Eukaryota > Metazoa > Chordata > Actinopteri > Salmoniformes > Salmonidae > Salmo > Salmo trutta. The sequence goes on from NC_042979.1 coordinate 30,629,997, forward strand.
AGTAGGGATGACCAGGGATTTACTCTTGGACAATTTTCCTGTCCTGCTAAGCATTCAAAATGTAACGAGTACTTTTGGGTGTCAGGGAAAATGTATGGAGTAGAAAGTAACAACTTTTCTTTAGGAATGTAGTGGAGTAAAAGTAAAAGCTGTAAAAAAAATATAAATAGTAAAGTAAAGTACAGATACCCCCCAAAACGACTTAACTAATACTTTAAAGTATTTTTACTTAAGTACTTTACATCACTGCAGACCAGCAATATTCTGATTAATTGGGAGTCTACCTCATCTGCATCTGGGTAGTGGCTAGGGTTGGAGGAGAGGGAGACCATCTGGGTAGAGGCTGAGTGGTTAGGGTTGGAGGAGAGAGAGACAGAAAATGAAACAAAGTAGTGATCAGAGACCTGGAGGGGGGTGGCAGTGAGATTAGTAGGCAAACAGCCTGACTTGTGAGTGGGAAAGGACTGGGAAAGGGTGAGGTAAAAAGAGGTAAGGAATGGGAAAGAAAGAGTTGGAAGGTTGAAGTCGCCAAGTACAAAGCGCGGTGAGCCATTGCCAGGAAATTAGCTTATCAAGGTGTCAGGCTCATTGAGGAACTCTCTAAGGGCACCTGGTGAGCAATACATGACAACAATGTTAAGCTCCCACACACTCACTCACTCACTCACACCCCTAACCCCTCCCCCAACCTCTCCTTACCTGACTCCCAGGAACTGGGGTTGCTCTCCTGGGGCGCTGGACTCACTCTCCATCTTCAGAGAGTCGATGTGGGCGATGGAGATGACAGTGGCAGCCACGTACCAGGGCAGGCCCAGGAAGGAACACACTGCCATCAGAATACCCACCCAGAACAGGTCCAGATGGTACCCACAACCTTTCTGTTGGAGGGGGAGAGAAAAGGTGGAGGGGAGGTAACGTTCAAGAGTTTTTATCTGCAGTTTGTTTTCTGTTTTGCTGTTGTGTTTATGGGTATAGAATGGTTTTTGAATGGTTGTGTTTAGATTGACATTATGTTAATATTTTTTTTAGAAGACTCATAACGATGGAGTTGGGGAGTGACAGGCCTAAGTAAGTATGTTTCTGTGTTCTGTTGTGTTATAATTGCGGTCATACTGTACCTTGAGTTTGTTCTCTTTGCGGTTGACAATGACAGCGCTGATCTGTTGGTCCATGAAGATGAGGATGGTGACCAGGAGAGCAGGGACGGCGCTGGCCACGTACACCCACCACGGGTTCTTACCAAACGGCATCACCAACCAGCCACGGTCTGGACGCGTCGGCTACAACACACACACACACACACACACACACACACACACACACACACACACACACACACACACACACACACACACACACAGTGGTACACATATTTATTTAACCTTTATTCACCCTGCAAGCTCATCACTAAAGTCAGGACCCTGGGACTGAACGACGCCTATGCAACTGTGTCCTGGACTTCCTGATGGGCCACCCCCAACACATCCACGACACTGACCATCAACACGGGGGTCCCTCAGGGGTGTGTGCTTAGTCCGCTCCTGTACTCCCTGTTCACCCTCGACTATGTGGCTGCGCATGACTTCAGCACCGTTTGTTGACACGACGGTGGTAGAACTGATCACCGACGACGATGAGGCAGCCTGTAGGGACAACAACCTCTCCCTCAACGTCAGCAAGACAAAGGAGCTGATCATGGACTACAGGAAATGGAGGGCCGAGCACGCCCCCATCCAGATCGATGGGGCTGTAGTAGAGCGGGCCGAGAGCTTCAAGATCCTTGGTGTCCACATCACTAAGGAATTAAAATGGGCCACACACACAGTTGTGAAGAGGCCAGACCAGCGCCTCTTCCCCCTCAGGAGGCTGAAAATATTTGTCATGGGCCCCAAGATCCTCACAAAGTTGTACAGCTGCATCACTGGGGCCGAGCTCTCTGCCATCTTATTTTGACTTATTATTGTTATTAGCTATTCACTATGTATTCCTTGTGCCACTATTTATATTAAACAAATATATATCTTTATCTTTAATTGTTGGAAAAGGACCCGTAAGTAAGCATTTTACTGTCAGTCTACACCTGTTGTTTACGAAGCATGTGATGATTAAAATGGAATTTGATTTGAGCCACAATGAGACACGGTTGAGCCCTGTGTGGTGCTAAACACATGCACATCAACCATGCAGTTTACACAGTCAAATCAAAACGACATGCGTCACTAAATCTGACAAAAAGACACATGCAACTCACACACATACACCTACAAACAGAGATTGAATTACAGAATGCATGCATCTGTGAATCACACACACACACATATTGGGTTAATGGTTAGAAATACCTTAAACTCTGTGGGTACGATTAGTTTGGGTGTGTCCAGCCCTACAAGCATATCCAGACCGACAAACGTCATGATTGACATGAAGATGGAGAAATCACTGATCAGCTTCCTCAGCTAGGCCCGCACACACACACAGACAGACAAGAAACAAAAAGGGAAACAGACAGACAGACAGACAGAGGGGTGGTAGAGATGGAGAGACAAAGGTACAAAACAAATACACAACCAGGAGAGAGAGATGAAATAAAACAGAGAAGAAAGTGTCAGTATGCTAATGTCTCAATATCACTCACTTGAAAAGTGAAGTTTTATTCCTAATCATTTCAGGAAGAAGGAAGAGATAAAGAGGGAGAGAAATAGGAAAAACGAGAGAGAGGGAGAGAGGAACGAGGGATGGGGGACGAGAGGACCTTGATTTCAGTGGGCACGTGCAGTTTGGGCGTCTCCAGCCCTAACAGGTAGTCTATCCCACAGAATACCAGGATTGAGATGATGATCGAGAAATCACCAATCAGGGAGCGGCACTGGAGCACAGACAGGAAGAGGAGGGGCATGGACAGGAAGGACGGGGGGGGGGGGGGGCGTACGGGAGAGGGGGGAGTTGGCAGCCAAGAAAAGGGAAGAAGTTAAGTTTAAACTACTGACCCATTACTCAAAAAACATGAAGGTCCCCCTGTGTCTTCTGTCCCCTTGTCCTCTGTCCCCTTTGTCCTCGTTTCCCCAAGTCCCATGTCTCCTATGTACCCCTGTGTCCCCTGTGTCCTCTGTGTCCTCTGTCCCCCTGTGTCCTCTGTCCCCTATGTCCCCCTGTGTCCTCTGTCCCATATGCCCCCCGTGTCCTATGTACCCCTGTGTGCCCTGTCCCCTATGTCCCTCTGTCCCCTATGTCCCCCATGTCCTTTGTCCCCTGCATCCCATGTCTCATGTTCTATGTCCCTCTGTGTCTTACCTTGGTTGGGAAGTAGCGGCTGGTCTTGAACTTCTTGAGTGAGACGGTCATGGAGTAGGTCCCGAAGAACAGGATGAAGGACATGAGGGCCAGGTCAGGGACGTACTTACAGGTGTTTCCCAACAGGGCGCCGCCATACTTCACACACTCCTTCTTACTCAGCTGACTCCAGTCCAGACCTGTTATGTTATACTACAGAGACAGAGGGGGGAATGGAGAGAATAGAGAGAGGCAGAGTAGAATAACAAGGGAAGAGAGAATACAGAGTAGTGCAGACATGGAAGTGGACAGACAGCACAGGGCTGCTAGTGTAGAGACCTGCCACTAAGTCCTGTAACTATGGTAAGTCCTACTATGTTAAGTCTATTTGGACCACATGCAGACTGTCCCCGTAGATTGTTAGTTCCCAAGCCACTTACCAAATCAGTCATGTTATCGTCCGCTAGTGGAACTGAAACATTCAAACCCATTGCAGCGGCTGTTAGACAAAGAGAGACAGAGATAGAGAGACGTCAGGTGCCCCAGCTAGATTACATGATGCCAGTTTCATGGTAACATGACAGGTTTGTAGCATGCTGAAGCTGTAGAGGTATACTCACTCGGATAGCAGCCAGCGAGAGATAGATAGAGCGGCAGAAACAGAGAGAGAGACAGGCAGAGAGAGAGAGAGACAGAGAGAGAGAGAGACATAGAGACACAGGCAGCAACAGAGAGAGAGACAGAGGCAGAAACAGAGAGATCGAGACAGAGAGAGAGAGAGACAGAGAGAGAGAGGCAGAGGCAGAAACAGAGAGAGAGAGAGACAGAGAGGCAGAAACAGACAGCACACACATCAGTTACAGAAGTTAGGAAAGAGAACACAGACAGTAGTTTATACACTTCCCAAATTATAGCGCTGTCAAGGATGTGCACTCCCTAAACTGTCCTGCAGATGGCAATAGTACACTTAATGTGTGAGGTCTAGTAAAGCTCACAAAAGAGAGTGAGGAGGATCAGTAGAAGGAGGAGGGTGAGGAAGAAGAGTAGAAGGAGGAGGGAGAGGAGGAGAAGGAGGAGAGAGAGGAGGAGAAGGAGGAAGGAGAGGGAGAGGAGGAGAAGGAGGAGAGAGAGGAGGAGGTAGAGAAGAAGGAGGAGAGAGGGGAGGAGGGAGAGGAAGAGCAGTAGAATGAGGAGGAAGAGGAGGAGGGAGAGGAAGAGCAGTCAAAGGATGAGGGAGAGGAGGAAGAGTATAAGGGGGAGAGGAGAAGAAGGAGGAGGAGATGGAGAGGAGGAGGAGAAGGAGGAGGAGAGGGAGAGGAGGAGAAGGAGGAAAGAGAGGAGGAGGGAGAGGAAGAGCAGTAGAAGGAGGGGAGAGAGGAGGAGAAGGAGGAGGGAGAGGAGGAGAAGGAGGAGAGAGGAGGAGGGAGAGGAAGAGCAGTAGAAGGAGGAGGGAGAGGAGGAAGAGTAGAAGGAGGGGGGAGAAGGAGGAGAGAGAGGGAGGGAGAGGAGGAGAAGGAGAGGGAGAGGAGGAGAAGGAAGAGAGAGGAGGGAGAGGAAGAGCAGTAGAAGGAGGAGGGAGAGTAAAAAGTGTAGAAAGAGGAGGGAGAGGAAGTGGAGGAGAAGGAGGAGGGAGAGGAGGAGAAAGGCTCACCCTGGTCTGGTGCGATACATTCACACTTGTATGAGGTAACGTAGTCAGGCTTGAAGCCACGGTTGATAGGGTAGTACTTGAAGGATCCCACCTGTAGTAACACGTTACATAGACAGTTAAGACACTGTGGTGTGTGTGTGTGTGCGTGTGTGTGTGTGTGTGTGTGCGTGTGTGTGTGTGTGTGTGTGTGTGTGTGTGTGTGTGTGTGTGTGTGTGTGTGTGTGTGTGTGTGTGTGTGTGTGTGTGTGTGTGTGTAACCCCACCATCTTCTTAATGGCATCAGAGATGAAGATGAAGGAGATGAGGCTGGAGAAGCCCTCCTCAGTGAAGCGCGTGATGTATTTGATGATGTAACTGGCGTCCGTGGCGACCAGGATCAGACACTGCAGACAGGAGTGGAGACCAATCCACAGACGCAGCTCCATATAGTCTATAGTGTTAGACCTGGGACACAGATACACACACAAAAGTCAGTATCAGAAGAAAGGAACTAAGTTCAGGAACCTTTAAGGTCCTCAATCATGTCACCATTGCCCTTGATTCTAAGCAATAGTGTGCTGCTATTTTTATTGACTTGGCCAAAGCTTTTGATACGGTAGACAATTCTATTCTTGTGGGCCGGCTAAGGAGTATTGGTGTCTCTGAGGGGTCTTTGGTCTGGTTTGTTAACTTAACTACCTCTCTCAAAGAATGCGGTGTATAAAGTCAGAAAGTCTGCTGTCTCAGCCACTGCCTGTCACCAAGGGAATACCCCAAGGCTCGATCCAAGGCCCCACGCTTCTCAATTTACATCAACAACATAGCTCAGGCAGTAGGAAGCTCTCTCATCCATTTATATGCAGATGATACAGTCTTATACTCAGCTGGCCCCTCCCCAGATTTTGTGTTAAATACTCTACAACAAAGCTTTCTTAGTGTCCAAAAAGCTTTCTCTACCCTTAACCTTGTTCTGAACACCTCCAAAACAAAGTCATGTGGTTTGGTAAGAAGAATGCCCCTCCTCCCACAGGTGTTATTATTACCTCTGAGGGTTTAGAGCTTGAGGTAGTCACCTCATTCAAGTACTTGGGAGTATGGCAAGATGGTACACTGTCCTTCTCTCAGCACATATCAAAGCTGCAGGCTAAAGTTAAATCTAGACTTGGTTTGCTCTATCGTAATCGCTCCTCTTTCACCTCAGCTGCCAAACTAATCCTGATTCAGATGACCATCCTACCCATGCTAGATTACGGAGACATCATTTATAGATCGGCAGGTAAGGGTGCTCTCGAGCGGCGAGATGTTCTTTACCATTCGGCCATCAGATTTGCCACCAATGCTCCTTATAGGACACATCACTGCACTCTATACTCCTCTGTAAACTGGTCATCTCTGTATACCTGTAGCAAGACCCACTGGTTGATGCTTATTTATAAAACCCGTCTGAGATATCTACTGTAGCCTTCATCCTCCAAATACAACACCTGTTCTGCCAGTCACATTCTGTTAAAGGTCCCGAAAGCACACACATCCCTGGGTCGCTCTTCTTTTCAGTTCGCTGCAGCTAGCGACTGGAACGAGCTGCAACAAACACTCAAACTAAACAGTTTTATCTCAATCTCTTCATTCAAAGACTCAATCATGGAAACTCTTACTGACAGTTGTGGCTGCTTTGTATGACGTATTGTTGTCTCTACCTTCTTGCCCTTGTGCTGTTGTCTGTGCCCAATAATGTTTGTACCATGTTTTGTGCTGCTACCATGTTGTGTTGCTACCATGTTGTTGTTATGTTGTGTTGCTACCATGCTGTGTTGTCATGTGTTGCTGCCTTGCTATGTTGTTGTCTTAGGTCTCTCTTTATGTAGTGTTGTGTTGTCTCTCTTGTTGTGATGTGTGTTTTGTCCTATTTTTATATTGTATTTATTTCACATTTTTAATCCCAGGCCCCCGTCCCCAGAGGAGAACTTTTGCCTTTGGTAGGCCGTCATTGGAAATAAGAGTTTGTTCTTAACTGACTTTCCTAGTTAATAAAGGTTAAATAAAATAAATAAATAAAAGTGCTTGAAACAAGTATCTGACAGATACTGTGTGTGTGTGTGTGTGTGTGTGTGTGTGTGTGCGCGCACGCCCGCATGGCTCACGGCTCACTTGCAGAACTCGTAGAGCAGTTTCTCAAAGATGAGGATGGGTCCAGTGGAACTGAGGATGATGAGAGGTTGACCTCCTAACAGACAGAACACTGTACCTGCTAACGCTGTACCTAGGAAACTCTCCATCACACCCTGGCACAGAGAGCGAGAGTGAGGGGGGTTTGGGGCAGAAAGGGGGAAGGGGAGAGAGAGAGAGAGTTAGGAGTTGAGACAGATGTTTGCGTAGGAGTTAAGACAGGTGTGTGTGTGTTTTGGTGTGTATGTGTGTGTTCGTGTACTTGGTAGTTGTCTGTGGCGTCCCCCAGCAGGCCTCCGAAGGTGATGGCATTGGTGATGCAGCCCAGGTAGATGAACAGCACAGCAGAGATGGACTGGATGTGGAATCCCTGGGAGAAATCACTAAGGATCCACGGAACCTTCCTCTTAATGTCCAGCCACAGGCCTCCACAGAACCTGGGGAACGCACACAGAGGTGACTCCATCCACTCTCATTGACTCTGAAAGCAGCCTGAAAGCAGGCTGGAGTCCCCTTGAGGGATAGCATAATGAAGGATAAATAAGTTGTATGAAAGGTAGGGTCAGCAAAATGGCGTTGCCACAAGCAGCACCGCTGCTGTTGTTATAAAAGCACTGGTGTAAGTGGACGCACGTGGCATTTTGGCAACTTAACAAATAAAAACGTTATATCAGAGTTGTGCCTGTTCACACACGTATCTGCCCTCTCATTGGCTAGAATGGCCCCACCTGATCTCATCTCTTGTCTGCCTTCCATCTTTGTGTACATGTATTTCCATTGTTAGAGCGGTCACTCAACCATTTTGTCAAAATAATTGATAAACTTGCCCCGACTGACTTCCTAAATGTCATTTTGTTTTTGTCGGGGGCCCGTTAGCTGTCGGGGGCAGTACGCGCAGCACATAGTCTGCATATAGACTGATCTACGTCATATCGCTGACTCTACCTTTACATTGAAATGAGTCAAAATCCACAAAATCGGGAGTAATGCACCACAAAGCTCCTCTTCCAACACTCCCAGTTCTTCCAGTTCTCCCATCGCTCCCAGTTCTCCCAGTTCTCCCAGTTCTCCCAGTTCTCCCATCGCTCCCAGTTCTCCCATCGCTCCCAGTTCTCCCAGTTCTCTCAGTTCTCCCAGTTCTCCCAGTTCTCCCATCGCTCCCAGTTCTCCCAGTTCTCCCAGTTCTCCCAGTTCTCCCATCGCTCCCAGTTCTCCCAGTTCTCTCAGTTCTCCCAGTTCTCCCAGCTCTCCCAGTTCTCCCAGTTCTCCCAGTTCTCCCATCGCTCCCAGTTCTCCCATCGCTCCCAGTTCTCCCAGTTCTCTCAGTTCTCCCAGTTCTCCCAGTTCTCCCAGCTCTCCCATCGCTCCCAGTTCTCCCAGTTCTCCCAGTTCTCCCAGTTCTCCCAGTTTTCCCAGTTATCTCAGGTCTCCCAGTTCTCCCAGTTCTCTCAGTTCTCCCAGTTCTCCCAGTTCTCCCATACCTGCCAGTGAATTGCAGTTCCTCTCCCAGCTCGTGGGGGGCTGGCATCTCCTCGTCCTCTCCTCCTCCTGCCCCCCCGACCATCCCGTTTACCTGGCCCAGCTCGTTCAGGTTCAGCACAGACTTCCTGTTGGGGGTTGGAGGGGGGAGGTGGAGGGGTAGCAAGTTTTAGTTGTGGTGGGAGGGGAACGGGGAAGAGATCCCTGACCTAGTCCAAACACAATCACTTCTCCTTCTTCCACTTCCTTCCCTCCCCTCCTTCACTTCCTCTCCTGTTCTGACTGACTAACTAACTAACTAACTAACTAACTAACTAACTAACTAACTAACTAACTAACTAACTAACTGACTGCCTAACTAACTCCTTATCTGACTCTAACTGCCTAACTAACTGCCTAACTAACTGCCTAACTGCCTAACTGCCTAACTGCCTAACTAACTAACTAACTAACTAACTAACTAACTAACTAACTAACTAACTAACTAACTAACTAACTGCCAGACTGCCTAACTGCCTAACTGCCTAACTGCCTAACTAACTAACTAACTAACTAACTAACTAACTAACTAACTAACTAACTAACTAACTAACTAACTGATTGCCTAATTGCTTAACTAACTAACCAACTAACTAACTAACTGCTTAACTGACTGCCTAACTGCTTAACTTACTCACTAACTACACTGAACAAATGAATAGATCTGATAGGTGGTTCATCCTCTGTACCTCATGTCGGCAGAGGGGACTTTCTTGGGGGGCTCGATGCGTATTTTGGGGTCCCACTCTCCTGGTGGCAGAACGATGACCTCATCCAGAAACTCATCAATCCCAGCGATCAGGTCATCACGGTCCCGGGCTTTATATGCCACATCACTAAACAACTGACAAGACAGCACACCACACAGTTCCACACAGCATATGATGTTATGAGTGTGTGTGTGTGTGTTAATGAAGAGGTCAGAGTTGAACTGCAGAGCCCTGGCTGTAAGATATTGATTGAGTGTGTGAGGTAATGTATCCACTGAATATCTTGAGGTTATGAAAAACCCCATGAATCTAAACACTCTTATTTATGGCTCAGCTTAATTAACTTTTAAGCACACAAAAAGATTTGGTCATTCTTACGTCATCCACCATGAGTGTAGCAATGGCTCGACCAATCTCGTTGTAGGACTTGCCTTTGCCATGAGGACCAAGCAAGACAAACAGAAACCTGCCAGAAGACAAGGGGTTAACACACCTGTAGAGCAGCAGGACACACAGACGCATGCTCGCACTCATGCACGCACAAGCACACACACCTGGTAGGTACGGGGACCTCGGTCAGGCCTCCCAGTGTGGTAGCTTGGGCCAGACGTACGAACGCTACAAATGGTTTGTCCAGGAAGTCCACTTCTCCAATCAAAACATTAGACGCCTCTGCATCACGAGGAATCTTCTTCATGAACTTGTTCTTCAGCTAGAGTGGAGAGAAAGCAGGATGGTCGAGAAATAGAGAGAGAGAGAGAGAATGGAGAGAAAGCGGGATGGTAGAGAAAGAGAGAGAGAGAATGGATAGAAAGAGGTGGCTGAGGATCAATAACTATTTATTTAGAGATCAAATAGAGAGCAGAATTCAGAATAATTATAAGGCATCTTGGCATTGTAATTAAACCTAATGAAGGCTATTGTAGCCAACATGCTGTTATAGGGCTAAAGTAAAGCAGCACTTACAATGTAAAGGCATTTCTTTACTGTCCTTTCACACAGCATTGCAGCTGAAGTTATGTCATCATTATATCAGTGTCGATATCTAATCGATAGCTGATCACTCACCGCATGTGATGCCTAGGACACGATGCAAGTACACACACTCCAATGGTACTGTAGCTCATTATTGCAACACACACCCACACACACAATCTCCATTGGCGACTCAATACTTCTGCATACTTCACTCATACAAAATCACACAACCCTGCTGAAAAAAACAGCATGGTCTATGCTGGTCCATGCTGGTCAGAGCTGGTCGGATGCTGGTCAAGCTGGTCGAGCTGGTCTGACAAGTATAGCCTAACTGGTTCTGCTGGCCGACCAGCATGGTTTAGCTGGTTATGTTGGCAGATGAGCCTTCATTGTGTTATCGCTGGTGACCAACCTTCGTTGTGTTTTGGACACTGGAGACTGGCTTACAAAGTTATGTTTAATTCCTATTGGAATCCAGCCAGAGTGGATTCCCACAATCTACATTCAGAATAATGGCCGTGGTTTTGCAGACCAGGAGTGGTGGAAAAAGTACCCAACTGTCAGTTGAGTAAAAGTTGACCTTTGAGAAATAAAAAATAAAAATAAAGACACCTTAATAGAAAATAACTCCAGTAAAAGTGAAATTCCCCCAGTAAAATAATACTTGAGTAAAAGTCTAAAAGTATTTGCTTTTAAATATACTTAAGTATCGAAAGTAAATGTCAATGCTAAAATATACTTACTGTAAGTATCATAAGTAAAAGTATAAATCCTTTCACATTCCTTATATTAACAAACCAGACAGTACGGTTTCCAAGTTTTTTTTATTTAGGAATTGCGAGGGCACACTCCAACACTCAATTTACAAGCAAAACATTTGTGTTTAGTGAGTCTTCCAGATCAGAGGCAGTAGGGATGACCAGAGATGTTCTCTTGATATGTTTGTGAATTGGACCATCTTCCTGTCCTGCTAAGCATTCAAAGTACTTTTGGGTGTCAGGGGAAATGTATGGAGTAAAAAGTAAATTATTTTCTATAGGAATGTAGTGAAGAAAAAGTAAAAATTGTCAAAAATATAAATATTAAAGTAAGGCAACAGATACCCCCCAAAACTACTTAAGTAGTACTTTAAAGTATTTTTACTGAACTACATCACACCACCGCAGACCAGCAATATCCGGATTAATTGGGAGTCTACCTCACTTGGGATTTGAACTACTGACGTAGCACACATCCCTGCAGCCCCCGCAAGGCGTGTCTTTATTTTTATTTTTGTTTGTATTATTTGTGAGCCATAACTTTTATTACTTTGATTCCATTATTGGAGTCCTCCAGGTTGATGCATTAATATGCACCGAAAGGTATTGATACCACTAGGTGGATCCAACAGATCTGTTTGTTGGTGGCCTTTACACTGGTGATCGTTACCTCACTTCCTCATTCTATTGAGATAACTTTTCCTGAAACCAACCAACTTTCTCTTCTCTCATAATAGGTTTGTAATACATAACTATACAAAATATACCTTGAAATAGTAAGATAACATATTTTGCTAACACTTTTATGGACTGTGTGATGTTTAAGGTACATTTTTGTTGTTGTTTTTATCGAACCTAGAAAATGCTAAGTCTCCCCATTGTAAGTAATGAAGTCACGCTAGGTGGAAAGGATTTAACATGGAGGTGAACCTAACAAAATGGCGTTGCGGACTTTTCAAAGTTAAAGATGACTTTGTAATATTAAACGAAGGCTCAGATTTATATACTTATATGTTGCACTATTGAATACTTGTGGTTGATGTTTTAGTAATTTAGATTTTTACCTAATTAATGGTTAGAAAGCTCACTAGCTAGCATAGCCTTATGCTAATTATTAGTTTAGCCCTAGCTATATGCTTAGATGTTTATGTATTTTACTGTTAGTTGTAGCACGGCTAGTGGGGGTCATTGTGGTTGATTGTGTAGCATTGGATAACATGTTTACACTACTATAATGGGAAATCTGTTGAGATGTGTTGGACAAATGCACATACAATTTGATGGTTTTACCTGCTAGATATCATACATGGCTATAAGTGAATAGCCTTTTTTTGGAACAGATACTAGCTAACTATTTGAATAGCAATAGTTACGTATATGTACTGTTAAAGAGACTGAACATAGGACATGTGAATGTATATTTTTTTATGTATATATTTTCTATTGATAATGAGAACTGTGAATTTATATTTTTCTACAAAACAATTGTACTGAACCAGATAATTGACCTTTGACACTTATGGAAAAAATGTGTTTATTAAACTCATTGGAAGTACTTTTTCTGAAACCAGCCAACTTGCTGTTTTACAGGCAACATAATATATGTTTTTCTGGTCTCAATCCTGGGCCCGTTAACAAACACGTCATAAGCCACTTATTACAGGAAATTAGCTTTAAAACTGCAAAGATATCTCAATCTCATTGCAAAATGTGTAGGATAGCATGAAATTAGCTCTAAAACAGTCATTTTTTCAATCTGCTAGATGGGACAAAAAAATTGGGGTCCGGAGGGTTGGGGTCCGGAGGTTGGGTCCCCCAGACAAAACAGGGTTGTGCATGGCTTGTATGCAAGGCACACTTGATCTACTGGTGGGCAAACACTTTTGTGTTGATCTAGTACACAATTGGAAAGGTCTTTGTCATTGAACAGCATCACTTTCACTCTATCCTGATGGTACTTTAGTCACATATACATTGCCAGCACTGTCCATCCCTCACCAAAATGCTCGGAACCCAACATGGCTAGTTGCTTTTCAGCATGTGGACTTGTTTTGGAGGAAGAAGCATTCAAGCAAGCAAGGGGTGGCCTTTTTGATGCTGGACATTACTTGTAGGTAGCAACATTGGATATTTATATTGATTATTGGTGTTATTGTTATAATGTGTAGTTATTGCTATAATATTAGTTACATATTGAGTTCAGCTAGTGTAGCTAGTAGCTTAGCCTAAAGAAAGGGACAGAGTGGAAACATAAGGCACATTATAATGTGAACAAAATGTTAAGATTAAAATATATTATAGAACACTATGCATCTGACATGTAGAATATGAGATCCTGTCTGCTCTGTTTATGACATTTGTTTCTGTCACGGAAAATGTATAACTATCGCCGGAGAAACTTGAATCAGAGATGCTAGTCTACCAAGAGACTCAACTAGTGATTACATTAATTCCTGTAATGCGCACATGCTTGAGGAAGTATTCAGGCAGAAGTCAAGGGAAAATTGTCACGTTCTAAGCTACAGGGAGTAATCGCATTTTGAGTGAAAGTTGGATCTTCTTTTTCTATCGACTACTTTCCATTATATGTCAAGTTTCATAAGCGATATAAAAAAAATTCAATAGCATAACCAGTTTGATATGTATTTTATTGGAAACATGTTGTTATGATCATGTTATCTGTCTTAGGGCTGGCTAATGCTACCACACAGTCATTGATGATACCCTGCACATATTGAATCATTTTACTTCAGGAATGCTCGAATGAAACCTCTCTCCTGGATGAAACAATTGATCAGTCACTCTCCCCCATCCTCACCTACAGGTACTCCTGTCGGGCTGAGTAAGTGCTGTATAGCCTATTTGAGGCAATATAAAGAAATGCTGAACATGCTGAAAATCTATTGCGGTCCCACAGGGACCCTGTTTATAGTGTCTGTAGGCTATCCAGGGCTTAAAATGTTTTATCTAGACATAATTACTAGACATTTGCACAAAGTATTCAGACCCCTTCACTTTATCCACATTTTGTTACGTTACAGCCTTATTCTAAATTTGATTAAATAAATAAAAAATCCTCAATCAACACACAATACCCCATAATGACAAAGCAAAAACAGGTTTTTAGTAATTTTTGCAAATGTATACAAAATAAAAAACAGATACCTTATTTAAATAAGTATTCAGACCCTTTGCTATGAGACTCGAAATTTAGCTCAGGTGCAGCCTGTTTCCATTGATCATCCTTGAGATGTTTCTAAAACTTGACTTGAGTCCACTTGTGGTAAATTCAATTGATTGGACATGATTTGGAAAGGCACACACCTGTCTATATAAGGTCCCGCAGTTGACGGTGCATGTCACAGCAAAAACCAAGCCATGAGGACGAAGGAATTATCCATAGAGCTCCGAGACAGGACTGTGTCATGGCACAGATCTGGGGAAGGGTACCAAAACAAATTATGCAGCATTGAAGGTCCCCAAGAACACAGTGGCCTCCACCATTCTTAAATGGAATACGTTTGCAACCACCAAGACTCTTTCTAGAGCTGGCCGCCCGGACAAACTGAGCAATCAGGGGGAGAAGGGCCTTGGTCAGGCAGGTGACCAAGAACCCGATGGTCACTCTGACAGAGCTCCAGAGTTCCTCTGTGGAGATGGGAGAACCTTCCAGAAGGACAACCATCTCTGCAGCACTCCACCAATCAGGCCTTTATGTTAGAGTGGCCAGATGGGAGCCACTCCTCAGTAAAATGCACATGACAGCCACCTTGGAGTTTGCGAAAATGCACCTAAAGGACTCTCAAACCATAAGAAACAAGATTCTCTGGTCTGATGAAACCAAGATTGAACTCTTTGGCCTGAATGCCAAGCGTCACGTCTGGAGGAACCCAGGCACCACTCATCACATGGCCAATACATTCCTACGGTGAAGCATGGTGGTGGCAGCATCATGCTGTGGGGATTTTTTTCAGCAGCAGGGACTGGGAGACTAGTCAGGATCGAGGGAAAGATAAATTGAGCAAAGTACAGAGAAATCCTTGATGAAAATCTGCTACAGAGTGCTCAGGACCTCAGACTGGGGCATAGGTTCACCTTCCTACAGGACAAGACAATGCAGGAATGGCTTCGGGACAAGTCTCTTAATGTCCTTAAGTGGCCCAGCCAGCACCCGGATTTGAACCCGATCTCTGGAGAGGCCTGAAAATAGCTGTGCAGCGACGCTCCCCATCCAACCTGACAGAGCTTGAGAGGATCTGCAGAGAAGAATGGGTGAAACTCCCCAAATACAGGTGTGCCAAGCTTGTAGCGTCATCAAATCAAATTTTGTTGGTCACATACACATGGTTAGCAGATGTTATTGCAAGTGTAGCGAAATGCTTTTGCTTCTAGTTCCAACAGTGCAGCAATATCTAACATGTAATCTAACAATTCCACAACTACCTATAAGTATGTGCCCGGCCCGCCACAGGAGTCGCTAGAGCATGATGGGACAAGGACATCCCGGCCAGCCAAACCCTCCCCTAACCCGGATGACACTGGGACAATTGTGCACCGCCCCATGGGTCTCCCGGTTGCAGCCGGCTGTGACAGAGCCTGGACTCGAACCAGGATCTCTAGTGGCACAGCTAGCACAGCAGTGCCTTAGACCACTGCACCACTCGGGAGGCCCCACAAGAACTACCTAATACACACACATCTAAGTAAAGGAATGGAATAAGAATATATACATATAAATATATGGATGAGGATTGACAGAGTGGCATAGGCAAGATGCAATAGATGGTATAAAATACAGTATATACATATGAGATGAGTAATGCAAGATATGTAAACATTATTAAAGTGACTAGTGATCCATTTATTAAAGTGGCCAATGATTTGAGTCTGTATGTAGGCAGCAGCCTCTCTGTGTTAGTGATGGCTGTTTAACAGTCTTATGGCCTTGAGATACAAGCTGTTTTCAGTCTCCTGTACTGACCTCGCCTTCTGGATGGTACCGGGGTGAACAAGCAGTGGCTTGGGTGGTTGTTGTACTATTTAATCAATTTTAGAATAAGGCTGTAAAGTAACAAAATGTGGAAAGCTAATATAATCTGTTAGTTGGATTTATTGCACCTTTTACTGAAATGGTTGTTCCAGTTTAGAAGGTTTAGGTCTCATGTATTCATCTTTCTAACCCTGGCAGTCATTCTGAATACAGATTGTGGGTGGATAAAAGTTACAATTTTTGGATGTTCCCAGTCAGGCTGGATTCCAATAGGAATTAGACATCACTTTGCACTCCAGCATAATGTGACTTGATTCTGGTTTTGCGGGTGATCAGCATATGATTCCAAAACACAACACAGGCTAGTTAGTCACAAGCAAAAACACAACAAAGCCTGGTCACCAGCAAAAACACAACGAAGGCTGGTCACCAGCAAAAACACAACAAAGGCTGGTCACCAGCAAAAACACAACAAAGGCTGGTCACCAGCAAAAACACAACAAAGGCTGGTCACCAGCAAAAACACAATGAAGGCTGGTCACCAGCAAAAACAACACAAAGGCTGGTCACCAGCAAAAACAACACAAAGGCTGGTCACCAGCAAAAACACAACAAAGGCTGGTCACCAGCAAAAACACAACAAAGGCTGGTCACCAGCAAAAACACACCAAAGGCTGGTCACCAGCAAAAACACAACGAAGGCTGGTCACCAGCAAAAACACAACAAAGGCTGGTCACCAGCAAAAACACAAAGGCTGGTCACAAGCAAAAACATAAAGGCTGGTCACCAGCAAAAACACAACAAAGGCTGGTCACCAGCAAAAACACAACGAAGGCTGGTCACCAGTTTATGCTGGCCTGTGCTGTTTTTTCTTTCAACAGGGAAGCTCAAATCTCAGTGCAGTAAACATGCCTCACTCCTACCCCCCAGTAGCACGTGGGAGTGGAGTGGTTGGTGCTTAGGTCAAAATCACCTAATCTTTTAATGCTGCTTTCAGAGTCAACTCATTTTCTGCCTCTCACCCCCTCTCGCTCTACCTCCCCCCCTCTCTCTTTCTACCTCCCCCTCTACTCCTCTTTCTATATATATATATAGTAGGGAGAACAAGTATTTGATACACTGCCGATTTTGCAGGTTTTCATACTTACAAAGCATGTAGAGGTCTGTAATTTTTATCATAGGTACACTTTAACTGTGAGAGACGGAATCTAAAACAAAAATCCAGAAAATCACATTGTATGATTTTTAAGTAATTCGTTTGTATTTTAAAACCAGGCTGTCAAGGCTCCTACATGTACAACAGTTTGATATTAGAATGTGGATATGAGTTTGTGTGAGTGTGTGGCGGGCAGTTGAAAGTGATCAGTGGGTAACCAATTAAAGTAGATCCACACACACCATCTCCATCCACAGCTAAACAATAATACCTAAATCTGCCATTTGGCACACCTCGAAAGGAAAGGCAAGTGACTCACATGAGAACAATAATAATCTTTATCCTGCTCAGTGCCTCTCTCTCTTCTCTCTCTTCTCTCTCTCTTCTCTTTCTCTCACACTCACTCTATTATTTCTAACGGGTGGATGGACCCAATCAATTAAGCCAAGACAAACAACAGGAGCTTAGGGTTGTGCAATGTAATGACATTCCCATCATCATCATCATTCACACACAGACATACACACAGACATGGTAGTGCACGCGCGCGCACACACACACCAGGCTGCACAGGCACACACAGAATAGTGATGTTGGTTGTTACCTGGTCTGTGCTTGGCGTGTCTGAAATATCGTTCATACTTCGGCTTTGCGCATGATCTGAAACATATCAAAAACACGTGTATCAAAAAAACACACACACCAATTAGTACTCCACACAAATTCACCTCAAGTCAGCAATCTTCTCTGTCTTCTCTGTGTGTGTACAGTTTAGAGTTTGTTTAGTGTGTGTTTAATTTTTACATTGAGTAGAAGAGGCACTACCCACATGAACAATTATAACATGATATAAATACTGTGGTATTATTATATTTATATACTATAGTATACACTGTAGTGATTTTGCCTTCTTTACTGTAGTAATTATTCACTGTAGTGTTTTTGCACAAAAAACTGTACAGCATATGGACAGTATATTGCATACAGACTAGCCTGGCTGACGCGACCCACGTGACTCACGACGCAGGGACAGCTCTGACTACACTGGTCTGAAAAGGAGAACGTATGCAATATTCTCGCAGAAATTGTACAACGGGTTTGATTAGTTTTCTAAAATGTTTTTTTTTTACCCTCGGGGTTGAGGCCTCTCTTGTTTGGATTTGAAAATGTAATCGTTGTAATGGAAAGGGGTGGTGCTCAGGGGGCTGAGTGAAAAAGACACAGAGGAAAGCACCAGTAAAAGCACCAGTAAAAGCACAGCCCCCTTCATTATTGACGCATTGTGACGACAACATCAACGAACCATTCCATACTCTGAAGTCAGGAGGACTTTGAGAGTTAGGTGTTAGCTAGACTAGGATTGGACCCCCCTGCGCTGGCGGACCGTGTGTTTGACACCCCTGCTGTAGTATTTACTGTAGTGATTTTGTGGAAATTAGTGTAGTATTTACGATATTGTTTTTTGTTTTATTATCTTTGACATAGAAGTGGGGGCTTTCTCCTCGAGGAAACCTACTGGACAAATATTAAAAAAGCACATTTTCCATAACCTGTAAGTAGGTAGGACTGGGGTCTGAACCTCTTTTCTATAACCTGTAGAGAACACAATATATGGTCTATAATTGGCATATGGTCTCGTGGATAGCACAAATTGGGCCATGGGGGAGGGGAATGGACGGAGGGTATGCAAATGACCTATTAGCAAATCAATACAGTGTGTAGTATAGTATTCTACAGTTTACTACAGTGTACTACTGTACATAATGATATAGTAAGTACTACACGATCGAGGGATACTACAGTGTGTCCCATACGAAGAAATAACATATATGAATAAATTTCAATAAAATATGAATATATTTAAATATATTTAAATTATTTAAAAAATCAAATATATAAATAAATAAATTAGACACTCACACCTCACAACCGTCTCTACCCCGACGTTATTGTTGAGTCTCTATTGGCCTCTGCTACCTTAGTCTATGCTTTAATAGCTGCTATCTGCCACTTATGAAACATATGGTGTTTATTTCTAAAAGACACTTGAACGTATCTGTAAATATATTTTTAAATATATGAACATTTATGTTTCCAGAGCTGTCAATCACAATTTGAAATGTTCCCGAGCCCAACCCTCAGCCCTGCCTCCAGCTGACTGAGCAATCATTACAATTTTGAATTTTCTTAGAAGAAGAGCAGCCGTCACCGCCAAAAAGCAATATCGTGGATAATGGTGTTTTATTTGATTATATATTAATAACATTTCATTAAAATATGTTTTTAACATGGTAGGTGACAGAGGAAGAAGATAATTTATTCAACTGCAAGCAAGAGTTTTCATCGAACTGGCTAACACAGCTAGCTACCTAGCTAGCTAGATAGGTAGCGCCTTCTTTAGCTTGCCTCCAACGTACAATGTGACTGACCAAGGTAAGAATTGTTTTGAAAATGAAAGTTGAGTAGAATTTAGCAGAGTTAATGTTATGTACAGTTGAAATCGGAAGTTTACATACACTTAGGTTGGAGTCATTAAAACTCGTTTTTCAACCACTCCACAAATTTCTTGTTGACAAACTATAGTTTTGGCAAGTCAGTTAGGACATCTACTTTGTGCATGACACAATACATTTTTCCGACAATTGTTTACAGACAGATTATTTCAATTAAAATTCACTGTATCACCATTCCAGTGGGTCAGAAGTTTACATTCACTAAGTTGACTGTGCCTTTAAACAGCTTGGAAAATTCCAGAAAATGATGTCATGGCTTTAGAAGCTTCTGAGAGGCTAATTGACATCATTTGAGTCAATTGGAGGTGTACCTGTGGATGTATTTCAAGGCCTACCTTCAATCTCAGTGTCTCTTTGCTTGACATCATGGGAAAATCAAAAGAAATCAGCCACGACCTCAGAAAGAAATTTGTAGACCTCCACAAGTCTGGTTCATCCTTCCAAACGCCTGAAGGTACCACGTTCATCTGTACAATCTGTACGCAGCCGTCATACCGCTCAGGAAGGAGACGTGTTCTGTCTCCTAGAGATGAACGTACTTTGGTGCAAAAAAGTGCAAATCAATCCCAGAACAACAGCAAAGAACCTTGTGAAGATGCTGGAGGAAACAGGTACAAAAGTGTCTATATCCACAGTAAAACGAGTCATATATCGACATAACCTGAAAGGCCGCTCAGCAAGGAAGAAGCCACTGCTCCAAAACTGCCATAAAAAAGCCAGACTACAGTTTGCAACTGCACATGGGACAAAGATCATACTTTTTGGAGAAATGTCCTCTGGTCTGATGAAACAAAGGGAACTGTTTGGCCATAATGACCATCGTTATGTTTGGAGGAAAAAGGGGGAGGCTTGCAAGCCGAAGAACACCATCCTAACCGTGAAGTACGGGGGTGGCAGCATCATGTTGTGGGGGTGCTTTGCTGCAGGAGGGTCTGGTGCACTTCACAAAATAGATGGCACCATAAGGAAGGAAAATTATATGGATATATTGAAGCAACATCTCAAGACATCCGTCAGGAAGTTGAAGCTTGGTTGCAAATGAGTCTTCCTAATGGATAATGACCCCAAGCATACTTCCACAGTTGTGGCAAAATGGCTTAAGGACAACAAAGTCAAGGTATTGGAGTGGCCGTCACAAAGCCCTGACCTCAATCCTATAGAACATTTGTGGGCAGAACTGAAAAAGCGTGTGCGAGCAAGGAGGCCTACAAACCTGACTCAGTTACACCAGCTCTGTCAGGAGGAATGGGCCAAAATTCACCCAACTTATTGTGGGAAGTTTGTGGAAGGCCTCCCAAAACGTTTGACCCAAGTAAAACAATTTAAAGGCTAATTGAGTGTATGTAAACTTCTGACCCACTGGGAATGTGATGAAAGAAATAAAAGCTGAAATAAATCATTCTCTACTATTATTCTGACATTTCACATTCTTAAAATAAAGTGGTGATCCTAACTGACCTAAAACAGGAACTTTTTTTCTAGGATTAAATGTCAGGAAAAACTGAGTTTAAATGTACTTGGCTAAGGTGTATGTAAACTTCTGACTTCAACTGTATGTATAAGATATCATTTAATTGCCAAAGCTATTGTTAAATGTTCTTGGTTTGCCAAGCAATGTGATAGATTATTAGATAGATAGATTATTTCTAGCAAAATATTATCTTGTATTTCCCTCCTGCAGTAGATCCATCTGGTCTGGAGCCTCAGCTGCCTATTGACAGACCCCAGCCAATGTAAGTCGTCTTTTGTATCATTTAGCTACCTATTTCCTAATGAAATTAAAATGTGTTCATGAACATTAACCCCTGATTTATTATTCATCTTGTGTGGAATTGTTTTACTGACTCTCTGTCTCTGCATTATCCACAGGGTAACTGTCAACTTGTGAGTCTGCAGGGGACACTGGAGGGGAAGGAATCTGCATTGGAAGTATCAATTTGATGTTCATGAACATTAACCCCTAATTCTTCATCTTATGTGGAATGTCTCTGTATTATCCACAGGGTAACTGTCAACTTGTGAGCAATGTTCGCTCAAAAATGTTCAGTCACTGAGCAAATTTCAGGTCTGCTGAGCGCGTTTACTGTAAACACTGCAGCTGTACCTGCTTTAAGTTAGTTTTAACAATGGTCAAGTAGGCTACTGTGGCTATTTGATCATAATGTAGGCATCCCAGAGTGACCTACCATTAAAAAAACATGGAGAAAATGCATCCGATAACATTTTACATGGAAATAGCTGTTCTATCGTTCAGCCTACAGTAGCAGCCAATGTGTGGTGTTCAATGTAGGCCTATATTCTATGAGACCTTTGAGAAGAAAAGAACATGCAGGGCTTGACATTAACCTGTTTATCTACTTGTCCTTCAGACAATGAGGAGGTGACTGAAAATGTTGTTGTGTTGTTTGATGCAAGAAACCACTTTACAAAACAAAATGCATCATTATTCCCACACCATTATTACAGAGAATCAGGCAAATTATGCTACCTCCTGCCTATTGGCTACTTAGCTTATTAAAGCCTCTCTCAAATGACCTGACTTGCTTTTCAAAGATAGAAATGTAGGAAGCAATGACTTCCTCATTGCTGACTAGAAATGATTTATACTTGTGTTAATAACTCATTAACTAGCAAAGGATATGAGCAAATGTACAAATGTGGACACGTTGCTACATGTAGCTCTCAATTTGATCTCAAAATAAGGCCATCTACTGACGACCGCTCATGCTGTAAAAACAGTCCAGTTGGCACAGATCCATATATGGCAATGGTCTATTTGCACAGAGGCCTAATGCAGCTCTGGTTGGTTATAGTGCACAGGTCTGTGTAGATTAGAGTAAGGTTCTGGGTCGTGCCTGTTAATGCAATAGAATCCCACTCTGATGCGTTCTGCCTACAATAAAATCTTTTTCATAGTTAGTTTGGTATACTAAGTCATAGTTTGTTTTGTTTCGGTATGCTGCATTGAACGTGGCTAATATTGCGTTGATTCGATCACAATTCCCACAGTAAAGGGAAACGTTAATAGTGTTAACTAATGGGGAAAACTCTAGAATGGCCACGGGGAAAACTCTAGAATGGCCACGGGGAAAACTCTAGAATGGCCACGGGGAAAACTCTAGAATGGCCACGGGGAAAACTCTAGAATGGCCACGGGGAAAACTCTAGAATGGCCACGGGGAAAACTCTAGAATGGCCACGGGGAAAACTCTAGAATGGCCACGGGGAAAACTCTAGAATGGCCACGGGGAAAACTCTAGAATGGCCACGGGGAAAACTCTAGAATGGCCACGGGGAAAACTCTAGAAAGTTAAGTGAAGCTTAAGAAGAAAAATGTTCCATTCATTAAAATACATGGCAACATATATTTATGAAATATATTTTGGAATATATTTGACTAGCTACCACAATATGCTGTCAAAATATATTTTCACAACATATATTTAAATATAAACATATATAAAACGGCCAATTTTGTAATATGTCCATATATCTTTGTACTAAATATACGTAAATACAGTGGCTTGCGAAAGTATTCACCCCCATGGCATTTTTCCTATTTCGTTGCCTTACAACCTGGAATTAAAGTAGATTTTTGGGGGGTTTGTATCATTTGATTTACACAACATGCCTACCACTTTGAAGATGGAAAATATTGTTTTTGTGAAACAAACAAGAAACAAGACAAAATAACTGAACTTGAGCGTGCATAACTATTCACCCCCCCCCCCCCCAAATTCAATACTTTGTAGAACCACCTTCAGTCTCTTGGGGTATGTCTCTATAAGCTTGGCTCATCTAGCCACTAGGATTTTTGCCCATTCTTCAAGGCAAAACTGCTCCAGCTCCTTCAAGTTGGATGGGTTCCTGCTGGTGTACAGCAATCTTTAAGTCACTTCACCAATTTGGACTATTTTGTGTATGTTTATTACATGAAATCCAAATTAAATTTAATTTAAAAAAATAATTAATTACAGGTTGTAATGCAACAAAAAAGGAAAAACGCCGAGGGTGAATACTTTTGCAAGGCACTGGATATACACGTTGTTAATATATATGTCAATACATAATTTTTCCGTATGGGGTAGTATAGTATTCTACAGTATACTACAAAATTCTATAGTAAGCACTACACGATCGAGGGATACTACAGAGTGGAGAATAGTATTCTACAGTATACTACACAATTCTATAGTAAGCACTACACGATCAAGGGATACTACAGTGTAGAGCATAGTATTCTACAGTATACTACAACATTCTATAGTAAGCACTACACGATTGAGGGATACTACAGAGTGGAGAATAGTATTCTACAGTATACTACACAATTCTATAGTAAGTACTACATGAAGGATACTACGGTGTGAAGTATAGTATTCTACATTATAGTACAGTTTACTATAGAATTCTAAACTGTAGTATTTTTATATGTGGGATAGTAGACATCTCCAACCCATCTATGTGGTTAAATATAGCTTTAGTTATTGTGTGAATGTGTGTCTTTGTGTGGCCGATTAGACCTAATGATCATTACCCCCAAAGCTGATTATTGATGTGGGGACAAATTAAGTCGGTTAGGACACACACACAAACTAATCTTGTTCACCCTACAATCCCCAGATTGACACACTGTGTACTGGGAGCTCTTGAAAGTACAGTGTGACCAAAGTTTGCACGCAATCACACACAGTAATCCAACATACTGTATCTCTACTGGTTTATGAGGTTAGATATGTCAATTAAAACACCTATCTCTATGAGGATCATAGATAAGAAAAAGGGTGAAAGAGTATTAGTTTGTATGTATACGTGAGGGTTAATGGATCCGTGCATTGAGTGTGTGTGTGTCTATGTGTCTGTGCTCTTGAGTGTGTGTGTCTATGTGTCTGTGCTCTTGAGTGTGTGTGTGTGCGTGTACACTCACGCAGGCGGGCAAGGCTGCCTGACTTGGCGCGTAGGTCTTCTGTAGAACGATGGAGGCCAGAGGCTGAACTAGGACTACGACTGAAGTTAGTACGGCTGGCATTATGAACAGACTGGGGACTACGGCCTAGAGAGAGAGACGGAGTAAGGAAGGAGCATGGTGAAGGCGTTTGTTAAAAGAGGAGAGAAATTATTATTGTTGTTTTAGTCAAATCAGCATGATAGAGATGAAATCAACAAGATCACTCAACACATGCACACACACACACACACACACACACACACACACACACACACACACACACACACACACACACACACACACACACACACATGCACGCAGACCTACAGATGCACACACACACTCACTGGCGGGGCAATTGTTTGATTTGCCCATGTCGGCTAGTGAGCGATGCATGGGTTTCTTATGCTGGTGGCGATGTTTCCGTAGCAACACGAAGCTGACCTTCTCCCTCAGCTCTGGACCAATCAGACCATCAGCTACTTGGCGATCCACAATTTCATCTGGGGTCAGGGGTGAGAGTTCAAGGGTAAAACATAGAGAAACAGAGTGAGATATAGAACAAACGGGTTGCAGGTGTAACTGGTCACAGTGAGATCAGAGTGGTCTCAATCCCAGATCAACCCCTTACCCCCTATCCACTTCAGAGGAGGCTGGTGGGAGTGGCTATAGGAGGACGTGCTCATTGTAATGGATAGAATGGAATCAATGGAACAGTATCAAACACATCAAACATATGGACCCACATGTTTGACTTCGTTCCATTAATTCCATTCCAGACATTACAATAAGCCCTATAGCTCCTCCCACCAAACGCCTCTGATCCACATCCACCTGGCCTATCAGAGGGCAAGATGGAGCTTTACTATATTGGTTACACCTATCAAATTTTCTCGGATCTCCACAGGTGCACAGGAACTATGGGTTGATTTTAGAAGGGAACATAGCCCGGGTCACACTAACCTAACCTAGCAGGCGTAAAACAAGTGCCTGAAACTAAATCCCCTGCATACTGGTCTTGACAATAAGAAGAAAAGCTGTCGGGGGAGGTTCTCTTCTCCACTGTTCAACCAATCCAGTCAATTTGGAGGAGGATGGAGTGTTATCTTGTTAACGTCCAAAAGTGGAAGTCTCGTCACAGGTTGTCTTTCCATTTACCCTGAAAACCAGAACATCAGGCTGTTGGGGACTTGGCAAAGGGTCACACAGACACACACTCACCCACTATCTCTGGCAGGGAGTATCCCTCCAGATCCAGCAGTACACTGCCAGTCTGTATACAGGTCCTCAACTCAAACAGACTGTGGAGGGTCAAGGTGGACACATGGGGCTTACTCCACCTCTCTCCTCCCTCCTCCACCTTCTCCTCAAACTTCACCCACCTAGAGAGAAAGAGTGAGAGGAAGAGAGACAGAGAGATAGAGAGCGACACACACACAGAAAAGAGAGTAAGGTAAAGAGAGCAGACAGGAAAATGCTATAGAGGCATACGAAATACTGTCTGCTGGACTCAAATATGACAATTTCCTGTTTCTTCAAAAGCCAGAGGGTGTCGTTTTTGTTTCACCGCTTTATTCCGTTCTGGCTCTGCTGTGTATGCATGTGCATTATTGAATGTTTGACATATTGATTGATTGGTCGGTCAGCTGGTTTATTGCCTCCCAGCCTGCGACCTTGAGGGATGCTGGGTTTGACCTCTAACCCCCAGAGTCATAGAGGGGAGTCAGATGTAGCCCACTGTAGGGCTCTACTGCTAACACTCTTCTAATGAAACTATCTACAGGTCCCCTACTGACAACTCCCCCAAATCCCACCCAAAGCCCCCCAACAATCCCAAACTAATGAGGGCAAACACTCCAGGGTGGAAACACAAGGGTTGAAGTGTGTGTTTGTGTGTGTGTGTGTGTACCTAGCAGACTCTTTCCACTCCATATCATCTCCATCGTGTTGCAGTGTGTCCATCTCTGTGAAAAGAGTCGGCGTTGGCAAGTCATCATCTTCACCCAGGATGTAACGCAGCCTCTCCGCCGCCGGGGACACTGGGAAATGGAGTTCAAGAATAACTATCAAACCAAAGAAATAGAATTTGAAAATATACTGTATCTACTGTATGTATCGAACACTTTTACTTACAGTGTGTGTGAGTTCTGTATAGGATATTCTACTTTGATGTACGGTGGACAGATAGTTGCTGCAGCTTTGGATTGTCATGACAGTGTGTACTAAACCATTTACTCAGACAAATCAGACATTTTATAGAATCTGTGTTTGTTTATTTGTTTATCTATTTGGAACTCTTTGTAAAATGTATAGCCTGCAACTGTAACTGAATAGAACTGGAAAACTGTAGTGTTCCCAAGACTGTCTCAGAATTTCCTGTCGGTGGAACAAAGCCCATTAACATGCTCCTAGCCCAGGGCTCTGATAACTGCCATCACACCACGCGTCTGCATGGGTGCTTGTGCTGTGTGCTGTATGTGTGTCTGCGTGTGTCGCTCCTCTTCTGATGGTCGTAGCTTACTTTGATCTTGTGTGAGTTCCCTTCCAACCCAACCCAAAACAACACCACTAATCTCTAACGCTCTTACCCCTGTCAGTCACAGAGTCCCAGTGAAAGCTGGTAAATAAATACCCCCTAATCCCCACTCACCCCTCACCCCCTTTATACAGTCAATGAATAACCTCCCCCCTTTCTGCCCCCCCATCTGGTCCATACATTGATTCCCTGAAATGCCAAATGACATGTGACTGATACATAGCACAAACATCTGCATACATACTGTACACACTTCACACAATATACTCTGTAAATTAGTGTGGTGTGCTGGTGTGTTTGCGTGGTATTTCACTTTCAGAACCCATATCTGTGCTACGGTTTGAGGATAAGAAGTGGGTGTGTGAATGTGTGAAGTGTGTGTGTACATGTGTGTTTGTGTGTGTGTGTTGATCTGCTCCTTGGCAGCAGTAGTTTTTAATCCCAGTGGTCTGAGGTACAGGAGCTCACAGACAGACGGGAGGGAGGGAAGGGTTGGTATGTAATGTATGCAATGTTCCTGATGCAAGCCAGAAAGATAAGTCACGAGCTTGATGACTTTCATCACTTTGGTTCTGGATTGAATAAAACCCACACAAAACCGAAGCAAGTATTTGATATGATTCTGTTAATCTCTTTTTTGCCTACAGTATAAAACTATTGGTATTGAGTTGCTAAGATAAGCATCACAGTGCCTAAGAGCACTGCCCAAGAGTCAGCGCATGGTAACAGCACATGGACAGACCCTGTCTCTAAGAGGGTTTACTGAGGATAGACAGACAGGCCCTGTCTCTTTTTATTTAAATTTTTTTATTTCACCTTTATTTAACCAGGTAGGCAAGTTGAGAACAAGTTCTCATTTACAATTGCGACCTGGCCAAGATAAAGCAAAGTAGTTCGACCCATACAACAACACAGAGTTACACATGCAGTAAAAACAAACATACAGTCAATAATACAGTAGAAAAATAAGTCTATATACAATATGAGCAAATGAGGTGAGATAATGGAGGTAAAGGCAAAAAAAGACCATGGTGGCGAAGTAAATACAATATAGCAAGTAAAACACTGGACTGGTAGATTTGTAGTGGAAGATAGTGCAAAGTAGAAATAGAAATAATGGGGTGCAAAGGAGCAAAATAAATAAATAAATACAGTAGGGGAAGAGGTAGTTGTTTGGGGTAAATTATAGATGGGCTATGTACAGGTGCAGTAATCTGAGCTGCTCTGACAGCTGGTGCTTAAAGCTAGTGAGGGAGATAAGTGTTTGCAGTTTCAGAGATTTTTGTAGTTCGTTCCAGTCATTGGCAGCAGAGAACTGGAAGGAGAGGCGGCCGAAGGAGGAATTGGCTTTGGGGGTGACCAGAGAGATATACCTGCTGGAGCGTGTGCTACAGGTGGGTGCTGCTATGGTGACCAGCGAGCTGAGATAAGGGGGGACTTTACGTAGCAGGGTCTTGTAGATGACCTGGAGCCAGTGGGTTTGGCGACGAGTGTGAAGCGAGGGCCAGCCAACGAGAGCGTACAGGTCGCAGTGGTGGGTAGTATATGGGGCTTTGGTGACAAAACGGATGGCACTGTGATAGACTGCATCCAATTTATTGAGTAGGGTATTGGAGGCTATTTTGTAAATGACATCGCCGAAGTCGAGGATCGGTAGGATGGTCAGTTTTACAAGGGTATGTTTGGCAGCATGAGTGAAGGATGCTTTGTTGCGAAATAGGAAGCCAATTCTAGATTTAACTTTGGATTGGAGATGCTTGATGTGAGTCTGGAAGGAGAGTTTACAGTCTAACCAGACACCTAGGTATTTGTAGTTGTCCACATATTCTAAGTCAGAACCGTCCAGAGTAGTGATGCTGGACGGGCGGGCAGGTGCAGGCAGCGATCGGTTGAAGAGCATGCATTTAGTTTGACTTGTATTTAAGAGCAGTTGGAGGCCATGGAAGGAGAGTTGTATGGCATTGAAGCTCATCTGGAGGGTTGTGTCCAAAGAAGACAGTGTCCATAGAAGGGCCAGAAGTATACAGAATGGTGTATACTCCGATTTGACACACTGAACTCTATCAGAGAAGTAGTTGGTGAACCAGGCGAGGAAATCATTTGAGAAACCAAGTCTGAGTCTGAGTCTGCCGATGAGGATGTGGTGATTGACAGAGTCGAAAGCCTTGGCCAAGACAATGAATACAGCTGTACAGTATTGTTTCTTATCGATGGCGGTTAAGATATCATTTAGGACCTTGAGCGTGGTTGAGGTGCACCCATGACCAGCTCTGAAACCAGATTGCATAGTGGAGAAGGATTCGAAATGGTTGGTAATCTGTTTGTTGACTTGGCTTTCGAAGACCTTAGAAAGGCAGGGTAGGATAGATATAGGTCTGTAACAGTTTGGGTCAAGAGTGTCCATCCCCTTTGAAGAGGGGGATGACCGTAGCTGCTTTCCAATCTTTGGGAATCTCAGAAGACACGAAAGAGAGGTTGAACTGGCTAGTAATAGGGGTTGCAACAATTTCGCCAGATAATTGAACAGAACATCAAAAAGAACAGAACATCAGCTGACTGGATTTGGGAGAAGAAGAAATGGGGAAGGCTTGGGCGAGTTGCTGTGGGGGGTGTAGTGATGTTGACCGGGGTAGGGGTAGCCAGGTGGAAAGCATGGCCAGCCCTAGAAAAATGCTTATTGAAATTCTCAATTATAGTGGATTTATCGGTGGTGACAGAGTTTCCTATCCTCAGTGCAGTGGGCAGCTGGGAGGAGGTGTTCTTATTCTCCATGGACTTTACAGTGTCCCAGAACCTTTTTGAGTTTGTGTTGCAGGAAGCAAATTTCTGCTTGAAAAAGCTAGCCTTGGCTTTTCTAACTGCCTGTGTATATTGGTTTCTAACTTCCCTGAAAAGTTGCATATCACAGGGGCTGTTCGATGCTAATTCAGAATGCCACAGGATGTTTTTGTGTTGGTTAAGGGCAGTCAGGTCTGGAGAGAACCAAGGGCTATATCTGTTCCTGGTTCTAAATTTCTTGAATGGGGCATGCTTATTTAAGATGGTGAGGAAGGCATTTAAAAAAATAACCAGGCATCCTCTACTGATGGGATGAGGTTAATATCCTTCCAGGATACCCGGGCCAGGTCGATTAGAAAGGCCTGCTCGCTGAAGTGTTTCAGGGAGCGTTTGACAGTGATGAGTGGAGGTCGTTTGACCGCTGACCCATTACGGGTGCAGGCAATGAGGCAGTGATCGCTGAGATCTTGGTTGAAAACAGCAGAGGTGTATTTAGAGGGCAAGTTGGTTAGGATGATATCTATGAGGGTGCCCGTGTTTGCGGCTTTGGGGTGGTACCTGGTAGGTTCATTGATAATTTGTGTGAGATTGAGGGCATCAAGCTTAGATTGTAGGATGGCCGGGGTGTTAAGCATGTCCCAGTTTAGGTCACCTAGTAGCACGAGCTCTGATGATAAATGGGGGGCAATCAGTTCACATATGGTGTCCAGAGCACAGCTGTGGGCAGAGGGTGGTCTATAGCAGGTGGCAACTGTGAGAGACTTGATTTTAGAGAGGTGGATTTTTAAAAGTAGAAGTTCAAATTGTTTGGGTACAGACCTGGATAGTAGGACAGAACTCTGCAGGCTATCTCTGCAGTAGATTGCAACACCGCCCCCTTTGGCCGTTCTATCTTGTCTGAAAATGTTGTAGTTAGGGATGGAGATTTCAGAGTTTTTGATGGTCTTCCTAAGCCAGGATTCAGACACGGCTAGGACATCCGGGTTGGCAGAGTGTGCTAAAGCAGTGAATAAAACAAACTTAGGGAGGAGGCTTCTAATGTTAACATGCATGAAACCAAGGCTATTACGGTACAGAAGTCATCAAAAGAGAGTGCCTGGGGAATAGGAGTGGAGCTAGGCACTGGAGGGCCTGGATTCACCTCTACATCGCCAGAGGAACAGAGGAGGAGTAGGATAAGGGTACGGCTAAAAGCTATGAGAATTGGTCATCTAGGACATCCGGAACAGAGAGTAAAAGGAACAGGTTTCTGGGGGTGATAAAATAGCTTCAAGGTATAATGTACAGACAAAGGTATGGTAGGATGTGAATACAGTGGAGGTAAATCTAGACATTGAATGATGATGAGAGAGATATTGTCTCTAGAAACATCATTGAAACCAGGTGATGTCATCGCATGTGTGGGTGGTGGAACTGAAAGGTTGGATAAGGTATAATGAGCAGGGCTAGAGGCTCTACAGTGAAATAAGCCAATAAACACTCACCAGAACAGCAATGGACAAGGTATATTGACATTAAGGAGAGGCATGCTTAGCCGAGTGATCATAAGGGTCCAGTGAGTAGTGAGGTTGGTTGGGGTCACGGCGATTCAGACAGCTAGCTGGGCCATGGGTAGCAAGCTGGCAGAAGATGGACTGTTTTTAGCCACCTCGTGCATTTCCGTCGTTAGATTAGTGGGGTTCCGTGTGGTAGAGGGGACCAATCCAATTGGCAAAATAGTTATTGTTATAGTGGCCCAAGAAAATTGTCCGATAGACCTATTCAGATAGTAGCCGATAAGACAGCTAACGTTTAGCGGGCCGCAGATGGGCGTTCAGGTTACGTCGCGACGGAGGGGCCAGTTGGATAACTCTTTCGGGCAGATAACGTCGGTAGTCCAGTCGTGAAGGCCCGGTGGGGCTCCGCATCGGCAGTAAAACGGGTCCGGATAGGTGATTGTAGCCCAGGAGTGGCTGATGGAACTCCAGCTGGCTAGCTCCGGAATAATTGATGTTTGCTCCGGGACCGACGTTAGCCAGTAGACACTCGGATAGCAGCTAGCTCGCTGCAAGATCCAGGTGTAAATGTCCAGAGCTTGCGATAGAAATCCGGGGATATGGAGAGAAAATAGGTCCGGTATGCTCTGGTCTGAATCGCGTTGTACAAAACTGCCGATAGCTTTTCGAGCTAAAGGATAGCTGATGACCACCAACCGTGGTTAGCTGAATACTAACGTTAGCTAGTGAACTGGCTAACTTCTGGCTAACTTCTGGCTAGCTTCTGTTGTGGATTTCAGATTTGAGGTAAATAATACTTTAAAAAAAGAAAATTGGTGAGGCGGGTTGCAGGAGAGTGTTTTGAAGTTGAGTTTTTAGAAGAAAAAAAATATATAAAAAATATATGCGAAGAAAAGATGTAAATATATATACACGGGACACGACAAGACGAGGACAAAGAACGTCTGACTGCTATGCCATCTTGGATAAGATGGGGACGTCTAAGAGGTTACTGAGGACAGACAGACAGATCCTGTCTCTAAGATGTTACTGAGGACAGGCAGACAGACCATGTCTCTAAGATGTTACTGAGGACAGACAGACAGACAGACAGACAGACAGACAGACAGACAGACAGACAGACAGACAGACAGACAGACAGACAGACAGACAGACAGACAGACAGACAGACAGACAGACAGACAGACAGGCCCTGTCTCTAAGACGGTAATTACTGAGGACAGACAGACAAATAGATCCTGTCTCTAAGAGGTTACCGAGGACAGACAGACCCTGTCTCTAAGAGGTTACTGAGGACAGACGTACAGATCCTGTCTCTAAGAGGTTACTGAGGACAGATATACAGGCCCTGTCTCTAAGAGGTTACTGAAGACAGACAGATGACCTTGAGGCCCAATTTTCTAATAACAAATGCAATCTAATAGTTGACAGAGGGAGATTGAGAGAAAGAAGCAGAGTGAATAAGAGAAAGAAGCAGAGTGAATTAGACAAAGAAGCAGAGTGAATCAGACAAAGAAGCAGAGTGAATAAGAGAAAGAAGCAGAGTGAATCAGACAAAGAAGCAGAGTGATTCAGACAAAGAAGCAGAGTGAATCAGACAAAGAAGCAGAGTGAATCAGACAAATAAGCAGAATGAATCATAGAAAGAAGCAGGGATAATCAGACAAAGAAGCAGAATGAATCAGACAAAGAAGCAGAGTGAATCAGACAAAGAAGCAGAGTGAATCAGAGAAAGAAGCAGAGTGAATCAGAGAAAGAAGCAGGGATAATCAGACAAAGAAGCAGAATGAATCAGACAAAGAAGCAGAGTGAATCAGACAAAGAAGCAGAGTGAATCAGAGAAAGAAGCAGAGTGAATCAGAGAAAGAAGCAGAGTGAATCAGACATAGAAGCAGAGTGAATCAGAAAAAGAAGCAGAGTGAATCAGACAAACAAGCAGAGTGAATCAGAAAAATAAGCAGAGTGAATCAGACAAACAAGCAGAGTGAATCAGAGAAAGAAGCAGAGTGAATCAGACATAGAAGCAGAGTGAATCAGAGAAAGAAGCAGAGTGAATAAGAAAAAGAAGCAGAGTGAATCAGAGATAGAAGCAGAGTGAATCAGACAAAGAAGCAGAGTGAATCAGACAAAGAATCAGAGCAAATCAGAGAAAGAAGCAGAGTGAATCAGAGAAAGAAGCAGAGTGAATCAGACAAAGAAGCAGAGTGATTCAGACAAAGAAGCAGAGTGAATCAGACAAAGAAGCAGAGTGAATCAGACAAATAAGCAGAATGAATCATAGAAAGAAGCAGGGATAATCAGACAAAGAAGCAGAATGAATCAGACAAAGAATCAGAGTGAATCAGACAAAGAAGCAGAGTGAATCAGAGAAAGAAGCAGAGTGAATCAGAGAAAGAAGCAGAGTGAATCAGACATAGAAGCAGAGTGAATCAGAAAAATAAGCAGAGTGAATCAGACAAAGAAGCAGAGTGAATCAGACAAAGAAGCAGAGTGAATCAGACAAATAAGCAGAATGAATCATAGAAAGAAGCAGGGATAATCAGACAAAGAAGCAGAATGAATCATAGAAAGAAGCAGGGATAATCAGACAAAGAAGCA
Organism: Salmo trutta; assembly: GCF_901001165.1. Classification (NCBI taxonomy): domain Eukaryota; kingdom Metazoa; phylum Chordata; class Actinopteri; order Salmoniformes; family Salmonidae; genus Salmo; species Salmo trutta. The sequence goes on from NC_042979.1 coordinate 30,664,043, forward strand.
GAGTGAATCAGAGAAAGAAGCAGAGTGAATCAGAGATAGAAGCAGAGTGAATCAGACAAAGAAGCAGAGTGAATCAGACAAAGAATCAGAGCAAATCAGAGAAAGAAGCAGAGTGAATCAGAGAAAGAAGCAGAGTGAATCAGACAAAGAAGCAGAGTGAATCAGACAAAGAAGCAGAGTGAATCAGAGAAAGAAGCAGAGTGAATCAGACATAAAAGTAGAGTGAATCAGAAAAATAAGCAGAATGAATTAGACAAAGAAGCAGAGTGACTCAGAGAAAGAAGCAGAGTGAATCAGAGAAAGAAGCGGAATGAATCATAGAAGAAGCAGGGTAATTCAGACAAAGAAGCAGAGTGAATAACACAAAGAAGCAGAGTGAATCTGAGAAAGAATCAGAGTGAATCAGACAAAGAAGCAGAGTGAATAAGAAAAAGAAGCAGGGTGAATCAGACAAAGAAGCAGAGTGAATAAGAGAAAGAAGCAGAGTGAATCAGACAAAGAAGCAAAGTGAATCAGACAAAGAAGCAGAGTGAATCAGAGAAAGAAGCAGAGTGAATCAGACATAGAAGTAGAGTGAATCAGAAAAATAAGCAGAGTGAATCAGACAAAGAAGCAGAGTGAATCAGAGAAAGAAGCAAAATGAATCAGAGAAAGAAGCAGGGTATTCAGACAAAGAAGCAGAGTGAATAAGGCAAAGAAGCAGAGTGAATCAGACAAAGAAGCAGAGTGAATAAGAGAAAGAAGCAGAGTGAATCAGACAAAGAAGCAAAGTGAATCAGAGAACGAAGCAGAGTGAATCAGAAAAAGAAGCAGCAGAGTGAATCAGAGAAAGAAGCAGAGTGAATCAGAAAAAGAAGCAAATTGAATCAGACAAAGTAGCAGAGTGAATCAGACAAAGAAGCAGAGTGATTCAGAGAAGAAGCAGAGTGAATCAGAGAAAGAATCAGTGTGATTCAGAGAAAGAAGCAGAGTGATTCAGAGAAAGAAGCAGAGTGAATCATAGAAAGAATCTGTGTGAATCAGAGAAAGAAGCAGAGTGAATAAGAGAAAGAAGCAGAGTGAATCAGACAAAGAAGCAAAGTGAATCAGACAAAGAAGCAGAGTGAATCAGAGAAAGAAGCAGAGTGAATCAGACATAGAAGTAGAGTGAATCAGAAAAATAAGCAGAGTGAATCAGACAAAGAAGCAGAGTGAATCAGAGAAAGAAGCAAAATGAATCAGAGAAAGAAGCAGGGTATTCAGACAAAGAAGCAGAGTGAATAAGGCAAAGAAGCAGAGTGAATCAGACAAAGAAGCAGAGTGAATAAGAGAACGAAGCAGAGTGAATCAGAAAAAGAAGCAGCAGAGTGAATCAGAGAAAGAAGCAGAGTGAATCAGAAAAAGAAGCAAATTGAATCAGACAAAGAAGCAGAGTGAATCAGACAAAGAAGCAGAGTGATTCAGAGAAGAAGCAGAGTGAATCAGAGAAAGAATCAGTGTGATTCAGAGAAAGAAGCAGAGTGATTCAGAGAAAGAAGCAGAGTGAATCATAGAAAGAATCTGTGTGAATCAGAGAAAGAAGCAGAGTGAATAAGAGAAAGAAGCAGAGTGAATCAGACAAAGAAGCAAAGTGAATCAGACAAAGAAGCAGAGTGAATCAGAGAAAGAAGCAGAGTGAATCAGACATAGAAGTAGAGTGAATCAGAAAAATAAGCAGAGTGAATCAGACAAAGAAGCAGAGTGAATCAGAGAAAGAAGCAAAATGAATCAGAGAAAGAAGCAGGGTATTCAGACAAAGAAGCAGAGTGAATAAGGCAAAGAAGCAGAGTGAATCAAACAAAGAAGCAGAGTGAATAAGAGAAAGAAGCAGAGTGAATCAGACAAAGAAGCAAAGTGAATCAGAGAACGAAGCAGAGTGAATCAGACAAAGAAGCAGAGTGAATCAGACAAAGAAGCAGAGTGATTCAGAGAAGAAGCAGAGTGAATCAGAGAAAGAATCAGTGTGATTCAGAGAAAGAAGCAGAGTGATTCAGAGAAAGAAGCAGAGTGAATCATAGAAAGAATCTGTGTGAATAAGAAAAAGAAGCAGAGTGAATCAGAGATAGAAGCAGAGTGAATCAGACAAAGAAGCAGAGTGAATCAGACAAAGAATCAGAGCAAATCAGAGAAAGAAGCAGAGTGAATCAGAGAAAGAAGCAGAGTGAATCAGACAAAGAAGCAGAGTGATTCAGACAAAGAAGCAGAGTGAATCAGACAAAGAAGCAGAGTGAATCAGACAAATAAGCAGAATGAATCATAGAAAGAAGCAGGGATAATCAGACAAAGAAGCAGAATGAATCAGACAAAGAATCAGAGTGAATCAGACAAAGAAGCAGAGTGAATCAGAGAAAGAAGCAGAGTGAATCAGAGAAAGAAGCAGAGTGAATCAGACATAGAAGCAGAGTGAATCAGAAAAATAAGCAGAGTGAATCAGACAAAGATGCAGAGTGAATCAGACAAAGAAGCAGAGTGAATCAGACAAATAAGCAGAATGAATCATAGAAAGAAGCAGGGCTAATCAGACAAAGAAGCAGAATGAATCATAGAAAGAAGCAGGGATAATCAGACAAAGAAGCAGAGTGAATCAGAGAAAGAAGCAGAGTGAATCAGAGATAGAAGCAGAGTGAATCAGACAAAGAAGCAGAGTGAATCAGACAAAGAATCAGAGCAAATCAGAGAAAGAAGCAGAGTGAATCAGAGAAAGAAGCAGAGTGAATCAGACAAAGAAGCAGAGTGAATCAGACAAAGAAGCAGAGTGAATCAGAGAAAGAAGCAGAGTGAATCAGACATAAAAGTAGAGTGAATCAGAAAAATAAGCAGAATGAATTAGACAAAGAAGCAGAGTGACTCAGAGAAAGAAGCAGAGTGAATCAGAGAAAGAAGCGGAATGAATCATAGAAGAAGCAGGGTAATTCAGACAAAGAAGCAGAGTGAATAACACAAAGAAGCAGAGTGAATCTGAGAAAGAATCAGAGTGAATCAGACAAAGAAGCAGAGTGAATAAGAAAAAGAAGCAGGGTGAATCAGACAAAGAAGCAGAGTGAATAAGAGAAAGAAGCAGAGTGAATCAGACAAAGAAGCAAAGTGAATCAGACAAAGAAGCAGAGTGAATCAGAGAAAGAAGCAGAGTGAATCAGACATAGAAGTAGAGTGAATCAGAAAAATAAGCAGAGTGAATCAGGCAAAGAAGCAGAGTGAATCAGAGAAAGAAGCAAAATGAATCAGAGAAAGAAGCAGGGTATTCAGACAAAGAAGCAGAGTGAATAAGGCAAAGAAGCAGAGTGAATCAGACAAAGAAGCAGAGTGAATAAGAGAAAGAAGCAGAGTGAATCAGACAAAGAAGCAAAGTGAATCAGAGAACGAAGCAGAGTGAATCAGAAAAAGAAGCAGCAGAGTGAATCAGAGAAAGAAGCAGAGTGAATCAGAAAAAGAAGCAAATTGAATCAGACAAAGAAGCAGAGTGAATCAGACAAAGAAGCAGAGTGATTCAGAGAAGAAGCAGAGTGAATCAGAGAAAGAATCAGTGTGATTCAGAGAAAGAAGCAGAGTGATTCAGAGAAAGAAGCAGAGTGAATCATAGAAAGAATCTGTGTGAATCAGACAAAGAAGCAGAGTGATTCAGACAAAGAAGCAGAGTGAATCAGACAAAGAAGCAGAGTGAATCAGACAAATAAGCAGAATGAATCATAGAAAGAAGCAGGGATAATCAGACAAAGAAGCAGAATGAATCAGACAAAGAAGCAGAGTGAATCAGACAAAGAAGCAGAGTGAATCAGAGAAAGAAGCAGAGTGAATCAGAGAAAGAAGCAGAGTGAATCAGACATAGAAGCAGAGTGAATCAGAAAAAGAAGCAGAGTGAATCAGACAAACAAGCAGAGTGAATCAGAAAAATAAGCAGAGTGAATCAGACAAACAAGCAGAGTGAATCAGAGAAAGAAGCAGAGTGAATCAGACATAGAAGCAGAGTGAATCAGAGAAAGAAGCAGAGTGAATAAGAAAAAGAAGCAGAGTGAATCAGAGATAGAAGCAGAGTGAATCAGACAAAGAAGCAGAGTGAATCAGACAAAGAATCAGAGCAAATCAGAGAAAGAAGCAGAGTGAATCAGAGAAAGAAGCAGAGTGAATCAGACAAAGAAGCAGAGTGAATCAGACAAAGAAGCAGAGTGAATCAGACAAAGAAGCAGAGTGAATCAGACAAATAAGCAGAATGAATCATAGAAAGAAGCAGGGATAATCAGACAAAGAAGCAGAATGAATCAGACAAAGAATCAGAGTGAATCAGACAAAGAAGCAGAGTGAATCAGAGAAAGAAGCAGAGTGAATCAGAGAAAGAAGCAGAGTGAATCAGACATAGAAGCAGAGTGAATCAGAAAAATAAGCAGAGTGAATCAGACAAAGAAGCAGAGTGAATCAGACAAAGAAGCAGAGTGAATCAGACAAATAAGCAGAATGAATCATAGAAAGAAGCAGGGATAATCAGACAAAGAAGCAGAATGAATCATAGAAAGAAGCAGGGATAATCAGACAAAGAAGCAGAGTGAATCAGAGAAAGAAGCAGAGTGAATCAGAGATAGAAGCAGAGTGAATCAGACAAAGAAGCAGAGTGAATCAGACAAAGAATCAGAGCAAATCAGAGAAAGAAGCAGAGTGAATCAGAGAAAGAAGCAGAGTGAATCAGACAAAGAAGCAGAGTGAATCAGACAAAGAAGCAGAGTGAATCAGAGAAAGAAGCAGAGTGAATCAGACATAAAAGTAGAGTGAATCAGAAAAATAAGCAGAATGAATTAGACAAAGAAGCAGAGTGACTCAGAGAAAGAAGCAGAGTGAATCAGAGAAAGAAGCGGAATGAATCATAGAAGAAGCAGGGTAATTCAGACAAAGAAGCAGAGTGAATAACACAAAGAAGCAGAGTGAATCTGAGAAAGAATCAGAGTGAATCAGACAAAGAAGCAGAGTGAATAAGAAAAAGAAGCAGGGTGAATCAGACAAAGAAGCAGAGTGAATAAGAGAAAGAAGCAGAGTGAATCAGACAAAGAAGCAAAGTGAATCAGACAAAGAAGCAGAGTGAATCAGAGAAAGAAGCAGAGTGAATCAGACATAGAAGTAGAGTGAATCAGAAAAATAAGCAGAGTGAATCAGACAAAGAAGCAGAGTGAATCAGAGAAAGAAGCAAAATGAATCAGAGAAAGAAGCAGGGTATTCAGACAAAGAAGCAGAGTGAATAAGGCAAAGAAGCAGAGTGAATCAGACAAAGAAGCAGAGTGAATAAGAGAAAGAAGCAGAGTGAATCAGACAAAGAAGCAAAGTGAATCAGAGAACGAAGCAGAGTGAATCAGAAAAAGAAGCAGCAGAGTGAATCAGAGAAAGAAGCAGAGTGAATCAGAAAAAGAAGCAAATTGAATCAGACAAAGTAGCAGAGTGAATCAGACAAAGAAGCAGAGTGATTCAGAGAAGAAGCAGAGTGAATCAGAGAAAGAATCAGTGTGATTCAGAGAAAGAAGCAGAGTGATTCAGAGAAAGAAGCAGAGTGAATCATAGAAAGAATCTGTGTGAATCAGAGAAAGAAGCAGAGTGAATAAGAGAAAGAAGCAGAGTGAATCAGACAAAGAAGCAAAGTGAATCAGACAAAGAAGCAGAGTGAATCAGAGAAAGAAGCAGAGTGAATCAGACATAGAAGTAGAGTGAATCAGAAAAATAAGCAGAGTGAATCAGACAAAGAAGCAGAGTGAATCAGAGAAAGAAGCAAAATGAATCAGAGAAAGAAGCAGGGTATTCAGACAAAGAAGCAGAGTGAATAAGGCAAAGAAGCAGAGTGAATCAGACAAAGAAGCAGAGTGAATAAGAGAACGAAGCAGAGTGAATCAGAAAAAGAAGCAGCAGAGTGAATCAGAGAAAGAAGCAGAGTGAATCAGAAAAAGAAGCAAATTGAATCAGACAAAGAAGCAGAGTGAATCAGACAAAGAAGCAGAGTGATTCAGAGAAGAAGCAGAGTGAATCAGAGAAAGAATCAGTGTGATTCAGAGAAAGAAGCAGAGTGATTCAGAGAAAGAAGCAGAGTGAATCATAGAAAGAATCTGTGTGAATCAGAGAAAGAAGCAGAGTGAATAAGAGAAAGAAGCAGAGTGAATCAGACAAAGAAGCAAAGTGAATCAGACAAAGAAGCAGAGTGAATCAGAGAAAGAAGCAGAGTGAATCAGACATAGAAGTAGAGTGAATCAGAAAAATAAGCAGAGTGAATCAGACAAAGAAGCAGAGTGAATCAGAGAAAGAAGCAAAATGAATCAGAGAAAGAAGCAGGGTATTCAGACAAAGAAGCAGAGTGAATAAGGCAAAGAAGCAGAGTGAATCAAACAAAGAAGCAGAGTGAATAAGAGAAAGAAGCAGAGTGAATCAGACAAAGAAGCAAAGTGAATCAGAGAACGAAGCAGAGTGAATCAGACAAAGAAGCAGAGTGAATCAGACAAAGAAGCAGAGTGATTCAGAGAAGAAGCAGAGTGAATCAGAGAAAGAATCAGTGTGATTCAGAGAAAGAAGCAGAGTGATTCAGAGAAAGAAGCAGAGTGAATCATAGAAAGAATCTGTGTGAATAAGAAAAAGAAGCAGAGTGAATCAGAGATAGAAGCAGAGTGAATCAGACAAAGAAGCAGAGTGAATCAGACAAAGAATCAGAGCAAATCAGAGAAAGAAGCAGAGTGAATCAGAGAAAGAAGCAGAGTGAATCAGACAAAGAAGCAGAGTGAATCAGACAAAGAAGCAGAGTGAATCAGACAAAGAAGCAGAGTGAATCAGACAAATAAGCAGAATGAATCATAGAAAGAAGCAGGGATAATCAGACAAAGAAGCAGAATGAATCAGACAAAGAATCAGAGTGAATCAGACAAAGAAGCAGAGTGAATCAGAGAAAGAAGCAGAGTGAATCAGAGAAAGAAGCAGAGTGAATCAGACATAGAAGCAGAGTGAATCAGAAAAATAAGCAGAGTGAATCAGACAAAGATGCAGAGTGAATCAGACAAAGAAGCAGAGTGAATCAGACAAATAAGCAGAATGAATCATAGAAAGAAGCAGGGATAATCAGACAAAGAAGCAGAATGAATCATAGAAAGAAGCAGGGATAATCAGACAAAGAAGCAGAGTGAATCAGAGAAAGAAGCAGAGTGAATCAGAGATAGAAGCAGAGTGAATCAGACAAAGAAGCAGAGTGAATCAGACAAAGAATCAGAGCAAATCAGAGAAAGAAGCAGAGTGAATCAGAGAAAGAAGCAGAGTGAATCAGACAAAGAAGCAGAGTGAATCAGACAAAGAAGCAGAGTGAATCAGAGAAAGAAGCAGAGTGAATCAGACATAAAAGTAGAGTGAATCAGAAAAATAAGCAGAATGAATTAGACAAAGAAGCAGAGTGACTCAGAGAAAGAAGCAGAGTGAATCAGAGAAAGAAGCGGAATGAATCATAGAAGAAGCAGGGTAATTCAGACAAAGAAGCAGAGTGAATAACACAAAGAAGCAGAGTGAATCTGAGAAAGAATCAGAGTGAATCAGACAAAGAAGCAGAGTGAATAAGAAAAAGAAGCAGGGTGAATCAGACAAAGAAGCAGAGTGAATAAGAGAAAGAAGCAGAGTGAATCAGACAAAGAAGCAAAGTGAATCAGACAAAGAAGCAGAGTGAATCAGAGAAAGAAGCAGAGTGAATCAGACATAGAAGTAGAGTGAATCAGAAAAATAAGCAGAGTGAATCAGGCAAAGAAGCAGAGTGAATCAGAGAAAGAAGCAAAATGAATCAGAGAAAGAAGCAGGGTATTCAGACAAAGAAGCAGAGTGAATAAGGCAAAGAAGCAGAGTGAATCAGACAAAGAAGCAGAGTGAATAAGAGAAAGAAGCAGAGTGAATCAGACAAAGAAGCAAAGTGAATCAGAGAACGAAGCAGAGTGAATCAGAAAAAGAAGCAGCAGAGTGAATCAGAGAAAGAAGCAGAGTGAATCAGAAAAAGAAGCAAATTGAATCAGACAAAGAAGCAGAGTGAATCAGACAAAGAAGCAGAGTGATTCAGAGAAGAAGCAGAGTGAATCAGAGAAAGAATCAGTGT
>NC_042979.1:30677140-30692140 GCF_901001165.1 Salmo trutta
TAACCTTTAAGGATGACAGTGAGGCAACAGATTTGTAATGATTTAATGATTTTACATCTGTACCCCTGTGTGTGTGTGTGTGTGTGTGTGTGTGTGTGTGTGTGTGTGTGTGTGTGTCTGTCTGTCTGTCTGTCTGTCTGTCTGTCTGTCTGTCTGTCTGTCTGTCTGTCTGTCTGTCTGTCTGTCTGTCTGTCTGTCTGTCTGTCTGTCTGTCTGTCTGTCTGTGTGTGTGTGTGTGTGTGTGTGTGTCACACAGGGTTTTTGTAGGCTGATCAATACCTTTGTCAGTCCAGATCACCAGCTGCCCCCTGAGCTCCTGATCATTGGGTGTGAAGGGCATGTTTCACACCCCACATACACCCTGAGTGCTGTTCATTGTAAGGACAACTCAGAACAGGGAATACTTTGACTGAGTGGGCTACTGACAATAATAGTGGTAGGCTTACAGCTGGGGTGCCCAGCTCAGGTCCTTGAGGGCCACAGTCCTGCTAATTTTGGGTGACTGATTCATTTGATTTTTAATGGTTTTCTACCGGAAAACCAGGTGTATGCATTCACTACACAATCATTCAATAACATTCACTGATTAGGTAAGTACAATAGAGAAATTCAAAACAGCAGGATGAGAAGCTGCAGGGTCTGAGTTGTGCACCCCTAGTCAACACACTTCACTGGATCACAATTCTCCTATTGGTAATGAGTTGGGTTGGAGTCACTTCCATTAAGATTACTCACCCTGGTAACAAGGCAGAGCAGATTACACAATCAACCCAAGCCATAACTGCCAGGCATAAAGATAAAACAGAGATAAAATGATTTTAAAATCTGTAAGGCAGCTCAATTCTGATATTTTTCCACTAATTGATATTTTGACCAATAAAGATCTTTTCACATCAGATCTTTTTCAGAGCTGATCTGATTGGTCAAAAGACATTGCCCTGCTCAGAAGTTGCATACATGCGTCAACCAATGGTTGCATGCTATATCATCGACTGTGTCATCAACTGACAGATTGCTGTAACATAGTTATGGTTAGCTGATATGTAAAATACCTTTCCAGGTGTTGGGAACTTGAAAAAAACGAGGTCAAATCATGACATCAGTGATCTTCCGGTTGGAAATCGGAGCTCTAGAGAAATGCCAGAGTTTCCGACTTGGAATTCCGACTTGGATGACCGTTCAAAAAGATTTTTCCCAGTCGGAGTACGTTTTTTTCACAGTTCCCAGTTGTTTTGGAGGTGGCATATATCCACAACAGCACCCTTGATTCAACTAATATGGTAATGATCAAGCCCTTGATTTTGTATAGTCAGGTGTGCTGATGTTGGGATAGAACAAATATGTGTAACTAGGGTTCCCCAAGTCCTGGGTTAGGAAACAGAAACACTGCACTAAACCATGATAATACATGTCCTCTGTAAACTAACAAAGCAACACAACTAGCAGAGAAACAGCTCCTGTTCAGAATACACAACTCATCTAGCCATAGTAGGTTATATCAGTACTCATCTCATATCTAACATCTGGCCATAGTAGGTTATATCAGTACTCAACTCATATCTAACATCTGACCATGGTAGGTTATATCAGTACTCATCTCATATCTAACATCTGGCCATAGTAGGTTATATCAGTACTCATCTCATATCTAACATCTGGCCATGGTAGGTTATATCAGTACTCATCTCATATCTAACATCTGGCCATAGTAGGTTATATCAGTACTCATCTCATATCTAACATCTGGCCATGGTAGGTTATATCAGTACTCATCTCATATCTAACATCTGGCCATGGTAGGTTATATCAGTACTCATCTCATATCTAACATCTGGCCATAGTAGGTTATATCAGTACTCATCTCATATCTAACATCTGGCCATGGTAGGTTATATCAGTACTCATCTCATATCTAACATCTGGCCATGGTAGGTTATATCAGTACTCATCTCATATCTAACATCTGGCCATGGTAGGTTATATCTGGAATCATATCTAACATCTGGCCATAGTAGGTTATATCAGTACTCATCTCATATCTAACATCTGGCCATGGTAGGTTATATCAGTACTCATCTCATATCTAACATCTGGCCATGGTAGGTTATATCAGTACTCATCTCATATCTAACATCTGGCCATGGTAGGTTATATCAGTACTCATCTCATATCTAACATCTGTATGTGATGATATATACTCTATCAAATATTCTCCTGTCTTTTCAATATACTGTCCAAAGGCATTAAATAATGCAATAAATACAATGAATGGCTGAGCAAGCTTTCCAACTCATCACTGATCGATCAGATCTATTGATTAAGATAAAACATAAATCCAGTCTCTCCTAATCTTTCAATGAAACTCCAACAACAGTACAAGCTCATGGCGTACACAACAGAACACAATATACAAGATGACCGTTTCTCTTATTGACTTCATTTCCACTGAACTGTATGGATGAAAATCCCAAGTCAAACCAAACCGTTTATTTCCTGATAATGCGTATATTTAAAAGAGGAATGAGAATGCAGTCAGTGATGCTGTCAGAAAAGGTAACCCTGTTTGTAAAGAACACACAAAAACAGCAAAAACTCAACCACCCAAACAAGTTTTGAACTCCATTCACAACAGAGCATGCATTAACAGTAACAGGAGTCAGTGACTTACCTGAGCAGACAGTTAGAGTTGACCTGAGAGGAATTAAGTTAAGGATGAACTAATAATAGATTCAGTAATGGACGCAGGTCTCAATGTCACTCTGGGCTCTGATGCATACAACTGTCCTGCACCAACGACAGATAGCTGTTGGTTCTCCTTCCTGTGTATGTTTATGTGTGTGTGTGTGTGTGTGTGTGTGTGTGTGTGTGTGTATGTGTGTGTGTGTGTGTGTGTGTGTGTGTGTGTGTGTGTGTGTGTGTGTGTGTGTGTGTGTGTGTGTGTGTGTGTGTGTGTGTGTGTGTATGTGTGTGTGTGTGTGTGTGTGTGTATGTGTGTGTGTGTGTATGTGTGTGTGTATGTGTGTGCACTGATTCAGTCACGTTCCCCAACACCTCTCTGTACTGGGCCAAGTAACATGCCCTGGGGCGTGCGCGCCCACACACACACACATACACACACATACACACATACACACACATACACACACACACACACACACACCCATCGACCCAACCATCAGTAGCCTACCACGGCCTGACACGGAACCAAACCACAGAACAGTCGATTTGACAATCAGCCCCATAGTTCTTGCCAATACAACTAGTCAACCCCACAGGAAGGCAATTTTTATGTTTTTCTGAGATTTTCCTGAGGTGGAACTTCAGGAGGATATTAATACATTGTTTAGAAATAATGCAGAAAGCATTGGGGAGTGGATGAAGGATGTCATTAGAATTCTCCCCCTGAAAACTTTTCTTTCACCCTCAGTAGCCTTTTGTCATGTGTGCAATGTTTAGATAGAAGGGACATTGTCTATGCAATATAATAGTCTGGAGGAAATGTATAACTATTTGGCATATATAACGTGAACATGAAAAAAGATCAATAGGTCCTACTGGAACTAAATAATCAGTGTAAACTCCTGCAATTTTCTGGCATCCACTGTCTCGTTTCCAATAAATTGATTGATTTATTTATCTGTCAATCGCACACTCCCCATTGCATTCACCCGTCAGCAGGAAAATAGAGAGGTTGAACGATAGATTTCTCACACTAGATTAGACAGAGGTGCGAATTATAGCCTATCAAAAATTCCAGCTTTCAAAGTTTTCTGTTTAACGGTCATCTGTTTGCTGTCCGTCAAGCCCCCAAAAAACATTATTCACTTGTCAGTCATAATAGTTTATTGATCTGAATGAATGAACCATCCGATTCCGATTGGATTACACCCAATTCATGTGCACTATGAATATCAATAAGCTATTGATTGATCATAGGCTGTAGAAGGACGTGAGTTGTCTTCTTCTTCAATTAGGTTTAATGGCAGTTGGCATCCAATATGTTGCATTACCGCCACCAACTGGACTGTTGTATAAATCCATTATACTTTGTGACACAAAATGTGGAAAAAAACTCACCCACCATCCTATTCCACTGAAGGAAGGACAGGATGTAAATTATTGACCAGGAAGTAAATGGGAGAACGTCAAAGTTCAAGGATCAGTTATACATCCACGCCCCATTGAATAAACAAACCTATCCACCTAATTTTCGAACATTGCTATGGGCACAGTTTAACAAGGGAAGTGATGGATTCAACTTTCGCTTTACTTCCCTACTGCAATGCACCGGTGGCAAACGGTCATCCCTTCTAGCCATAACCGTGGAAAACTTGCTAGAGTAAATTATCTGAAGGAGTCAATTGATAGAGTATAAAAGTCAAGTAAACAAGTCTTAGTGTATAAGTGTAATTTTATATTTATTTAAGTTTTCTAACGTTAGCTAGACCTACGAGTAGGCTGGTTCTGTTGTGATAATAACGTTAGTTGTGTTGTGTGTCAGCGTTAAGGGCCATCCACCAAGCCAATAACTATAACGATAACTACAATGATAAACTATAGGCTACATAACTATAAAGGTTGGTGTGCATCCACACTAAAGGAAAGTTTGTTGTTTATCGTTCTGTAGTCCTACACCTGTCAATCAAGTGATCAACGCATCCTACTGCAATCTGCCTATTAATAATGCGGTAACACAAGACCATTCATGAGGTACAGATACTGGTTCAGACCCTTCAGGGTGTGTTCATTGTCATAGCGACAACTGCAAATAATACTTCAATGTAGGCTACATGTAGGCCTAAATAAAGAATATAGTAACTCGCATTTAAATGCAGCAACAACAAACCTCCATTTAGCCTGCCCATCTATTAGCCTACAACATGTCATTCCCTCGTTGCTCAAGTGGTTTGCAAGTGATTTGTAATGGTTGTCAATTCCTTTGGGTCTTATTTTTCACTGTGCTCATCTCTCTGTCTGTCCTGTGCAACTATATGCAATGTATGAGTGGAACAATGTTATCAAAACCAGCCAAAACTCATCACACCAATGCACTTTCTCTCCTCAACATTCCCCAACATGCATTTTCTATGCTGTAGGCCTGTTTACATTAATTAGTTAGCAAGACCAAGCCTGCTTCTTTCCCCAAATAGGCTATTAGGCCTAGTGTACATTTTTTTTATATATAAATAAACGTTCTATAGCTTCTACTATAGCTTTTCCTGGGATTTCACGAGAAGAGGTGTGGCCTATTGCGGAGAGGCTGGTGTAGCCTATAGCCCAGGAGTCAGTGTTGCCAACTCCTCGGTAAGGAAAGTAGATATTGGCTGTCCTAAAAGTCGCTAGAAGTCGCTAAATGACGTCATCACCTAATTTTCATAATTGGCCATGTACATGTAAAAAATGAGTAAAAAACACCCTAAATATGTTTAGAACTACAAATCAACTTTCTTCTGTCGATTCTTGTTTTTTTTTATGTCACAATTCCAACCCTCCTCCTTTATCTAGGCTTTGGACCGGCAAAAGTGACCCAAAAGAGACACTCTGGTGGAGTTACTAAGTTTTAAAAAAATTAAAAATTAAATTACATTTTTTGGTTTTTGTTTTTTAGTTTAGTTTTCTTAATTTGGTTTGGTTTTTAACTTTATGGTCCACTTAGGAGCCTACAACAAGTCACAGGAAAACATGAACATTTTTAACCATAACATTTTTTACATTTTGTTGTCTACAATCTACATTAACAATCTAAATGGACCAAAAAGAGACAATAGAAAAAACTGTCAAAGGCAATGTGAGAAAATTATGGTAACTAGTCTGGCCCTAATTCAGGTTAATATTATTTTTTTATGTAAGCCAGGGCTGGATCAGCCAGCGGCGGCTTCATTTGCAGTCTGGATGTGGAGGAGTGAACATCTCCTGGTCTGACTGCAGCTGGGAGGGACTGCTGCGCGAGGACTGGGCCGCCTGTGAGTGCTTTGGGACGGGGTGGGGCCCACGGCAGCACCCGCTGCTCGTTGAGAAGAGTAAGAACAATACGTGCTTTCACGTCAGTCTCCAAAAGTCTCCAATAACACCAGAAAAAGTCTCTAGATTTGTCGCTAGTCGCTTTTTTGAAAATGTGTCGCTAGAGAGCTCTGAATACTCGCTAAATATAGCGACAAAGTCGCTCAGTTGGCAACACTGCCAGGAGTAGTTAGCCCTGTTCCTAGAGTTCCGCAGGTACTGCAGGATGTTGTTCCAACTAGATACCACACCTGACCAACTGAGCTAATTGATCAGTTCAATGATTGGCTAAAATTAATTCACCTGGTCTTCCAGGTTGGTTAAATCAAAAGCATGAAGTACCTGCGGCAGGGTTGCCTACCCTTGTTATAAAGCCTGTTACGCACAGGAACCTGTTACGCACAGGAACAGCTGGAAGAGAGAGGCTAGTGATGTGTAGCTGAAGTAAGAAGGTAAATATTACCTAGATCAGGGCTCTCTAACACAGTTCCTGAAGAGCTACCATCCAGTAGGTTTTCGTTCCAACCGTAATCTAGCGCACCTGATTCTAATAATTAGCTGGTTGATACATTGAATCAGGTTAGTTACAACTGGGGTTGAATTGAAAACCTACAGTGTGGAAATATATATAAAACACATTTAAATCACATTTTTGACTGCACTTGGCCTTTAAGACGTGGCCTTTCAGCCCGCAGCAGGATGTGACCGGTGCATAGAGCTGCTCTGTTAACTTCCTACAGATTAGACTTAATATAATAGAAGGAGAGAGGGAGGAAAAGAGAGGTGTAAGCTAAGTAAAAGGGGAGAGTGATAGTGGCATGGTAGTGAGTGAGGAGGAGTGATGGAGAAGGGGATGGGAGGAGGAGTGAGGTGAGAGATTGTCAAGCATGTTCCGGAGTGAGCGATCAAAGTAATTTGCCTGTGATTATCGGGTTCGATAATCCAACTCAGTGTCCAACTCAGTGGCCTTGTGGTTAGTTTCCACCCTGAGATTGTAAGGTTGGGAGTCATACCAAAAACAAAAAATGGGACCAGATGAGTCTCTGCTTGGCGCTCAGCATTAAGGAGATTGGGTGTAAGGCCCTGCGACAGACTAGCATCCTGTCCAGGGGGTGTACTTGTACATCAAGTTACATTACACTACAGAAACAGGAGAAAATAATAGCTTACAGATAACCAGGGAATATCCTCTCAACCAGTGAATATACACTGAACAAAAATATAAACGCAACATGCAACAAATTCAAAGATTTTACTGAGTTACAGTAAAAGGGAATCAGTCCATTGAAATCAATTCATTAGGCCCTAAACAATGGAATTCACATGACTGTGAATACAGACATGCATCTGTTGGTCACAGATACCTTAAAAAAAAGGTAGGGGCGTGGATCAGAAAACCAGTCAGTATCTGGTGTGACCACCATATGTCTCATGCAGCACGTCACATCTCCTTCACATAGAGTTGATCAGGCTGTTAATTGTGGCCTGTGGAATGTTGGCCCACTCGTCTTCAATGGCTGTACGAAGTTGCTGGATATTAGCGGGAACTGGAACACGTTGTCGTACACGTTGATTAAAAGCATCCCAAACATGCTCAATGATGACATGTCTGGTGAGTATGCAGGCCATGGAAAGAAAAATGTCAGTTTCCAGGATTTGTGTGCAGATCTTTGCGACATGGGGCTGTGCATTATCATGCTGAAACATGAAGTGATGGTGGCGGATGAATGGCACGACAATGGGCCTCAGGATCTCATCACGGTATCTCTGTGAATTCAAATTGCCATTGATAAAATGCAAATGTGTTCGTTGTCCGTAGCTTATCCCTGCCCATACCATAACCCCACCGTCACCACGGGGCACTCTGTTCACAACGTTGACATCAGCAAACCGCCCGCCCACAGGACATCAATACACGATACATCAGTACATTGTATACATTGTCTGCCCTCTGCCCAGTACAGTTGAAAGCGAGATTCATCCGTGAAGAGCACACTTCTCCAGCGTGCCAGTGGCCGTCGAAGGTGAACATTTAACCATTGAAGTTGATTCCAAGTGGCTGGTCTCAGTCGATACCGTAGGTAAAGACGGATGTGGAGGTCCTAGGCTGGCTTGGTTGCACTTGTTGTGAGGCTGGTTAGACATACTGACAAATTCTTTAAAACAACATTGGAGGTGGTTTATTGCAGAGAAATTTACATTTAATTCTCTGGCAACATCTCTGGTGAACATTCTTGCAGACAGCAAGCCAATTGCACGCACCCTCAAAACTTGAGACATCTGTGGCATTGTGTTGTGTGACAAAACTGCACATTTTGTCCCCAGCACAAGGTGCACCTGTGTAATGATCACACTGTTTAATCAGCTTTTTGATATGCCACACCTGTCATTTGGATAGATGATATTGGCAAAGGAGAAATGCTCACTAACAGGGATGTAAACACATTTGTGCACAACATTTAGCCAAAATAAGCTTTTTGTGCGAATGGAACATTTCCGAGATATTTTATTTCAGCTCATGAAACATTGGATCAACACTTCACATGTTGCGTTTATATTTTTGTTCAGTATTATATGACAATGATATTACTATAATGTATAATGCAAATCAAGGTTAAAATAGCCTTTCCAAATAAAAGAGGACATAAATAATCTGTAAATCATAGAACGTACAAAGCTAGACAGAAAGAACGCACATTCTGCTCTCTAGGGTAAAATAAAACAGTCTCTATAGCTCTCACTCTCCATCAGGGTCTCTTTGGTCCCTCTCTCCTTATACAGCCGCACACACGCACACACGCACGCACACACGCACACACACACACACTGTTATCTCTTCCTTATCTTTTTTCATTAATATTCATAGCTTAATTAATAAAGCTGGATTTGCAAATCTATTATCAAGAGGATCCAGTCCTTTAGATTACCCTAATCCTGCCCACACACACACACACACACACACACACACACACACACACACACACACACACACACACACACACACACACACACACACACACACACACACACACACACACACACACACACGGCTCAGTCTTTCATGTCTGACGAGGGGGCAAGATATGGAGAGGACACAGATCTGAGGGCTTCGCCACACACACACACACGCCAGAGAGGAGACAGATTAGACACAGTTTTCTAGTCCACATCATATGGACACAGTGTAGTATTAATATACACTGCATTCAGTACATTAAAAAATGATTTAGCCCCCTTGACTTTTTCCACATTTTGTTACATTACAGCCTTATTCTAAAATGGATGACACTGTTTTTTCTTCTTCTCATCAATCTACACACAATACCCCATAATGAAAAAGCAAAAAAATGTTTTTAGAAATGTTTGCAAATAAGATAAACAACTGAAATATTACATTTACATTAGTATTCAGACCCTTTACTCAGTACTTTGTTGAAGCACCTTTGGCAGCGATTACAGCCTCGAGTCTTCTTGGGTATGACATTACAAGCTTGGAACACCTATATTTAGGGCGCTTCTCCCATTCTTTTCTGCAAATCCTCTCAACTCTGTCAGGTTGAATAGAGAGTGCTGCTGCACAGCTATTTTCAGGTCTCTCCAGAGATGTTCGATCGGGTTCAAGTCCGGATTCTGTCTTGGCCACTCAAGGACATTCAGAGACCCAAAGCCATTACTGCGTTGTCCTAGCTGTGTGCTTATGGTCATTGTCCTGTTGGAAGGTGAACTTTGCCCCTGTCAGTGTCCGTGTATAGGTGATGAGGAAAAAGAGTCAATCGCAGGACACCGAACTGAGTAAAACATAAGTAATAACTACAAACACAACGAACAATACCAACAGTAAAACAATAACGCACAAAACATCACGATGACCAGAGGGTTTAAATAGGGAAGTAATCATAACAAAATGGGAACCAGGTGTGAACAATCAAGACATAACCAATCGACAAAGAAACATGGATCGGTGGCAGCTAGAAAGCCGGTGACGATGACCGCCGAACGCCGCCCGAACAAGGAGAGGCACCAACTTCGGCGGAAGTCGTGACAGCCCCAGTCTAAGGTCCTGAAAGCTCTGGAGCAGGTTTTCATCAAGGATCTCTCTGTACTTTGCTCCGTTCATCTTTCCCTTGATCCTGACTAGACTCCCAGTCCCTGCTGCTGAAAAACATCCCCAGAGCATGATGCTGCCACCACCATGCTTCACCAGGTTTTCTCCAGACGTGATGATTTGCATTCAGGCCAAAGAGTTAAATCTTGGTTTCAACAGACCAGAGAATCTTGTTTCTCATGGTTTGAGAATCCTTTAGGTGCCTTGTCAAACTACAAGCGGGCTGTCAAACTTGTCAAACTACAATGTGCATTTTACTGAGGAGTGGCTTCCGTCTGGCCACTCTACCATAAAGGCCTGATTGGTGGATTGCTGCAGAGATGGTTGTCCTTCTGGAACGTTCTCCCGTCTCCACAGAGGAACTCTGGAGCTCTGTCAGAGTGACCATCGGTTTCTTGGTCACCTCCCTGACCAAGGCCCTTCTCCCCGATTGCTCAGTTTGGCAGCTCTAGGAAGAGTCTTGGTGGTTCCAAACTTCTTCCATTTAAAAATGATGGAGGCCACTGTGTTCTTGGGCACCTTCAATGCTGCAGACATTTTTTGGTACCCTTCCCCAGATCTGTGCCTCAACACAATCCTCTCTAAGGACAATTCCTTCGACCTCATGGCTTGGTTTTTCTCTGACATGCACTGTCAACTGTGGGACCTTATATAGACAGGTGTGTGCCTTTCCAAATCATGTCCAATCAATTGCATTTACCACAAGTGGACAATGGAAACAGGATGCACCTGAGCTCAATTTAAAGTCTCATAGCAAAGGGTCTGAATACTTATGTTTTTTATTTTTAATACATTTGCAAACATTTCTAAAAATATGTTTTTGCTTTGTCATTATGGCGTATTGTGTGTAGATTGATGAGGAAAACATTTAATTAAATCCATTTTAGAATAAGGCTGTAATGTAACAAAATGTGGAAAAGGTCAAGGGGTCTGAATACTTTCCAAATGCACTGTCATGATGTGGCCCTCTTTGGGTATAGCGTGCCTTCCCCATCTCTCTCTCACCTACACCCAGGCTGCTGTTATCTCAGGTCGTAAATTCCTGGAGGAGACTCTCTTCCTCATGGCCAGACAGTATAGAGAGAGAAAAGGTTTCACATGAGAACAAAGGAACCTCTTCTCCAGCATAGAACTTGAGAACTGAACAATGTACATGTTTTGGAGAATGTGTACATGGTCGGGGGAGAATCCAGCTACGACCGGTCCAGTTCGTTTAATATTTGTGAAACTCATGAGAGACAATACAGCCACAGTACCATAACCCTGTTTATACAAGAGTCTCAGTTATGAGGCTTGCATCTAATTGTTGTATAAAATGAATGAGTAAAGATTAAACTATTTGTGAACTTATGTAATGTGATTTTAAACTGTTTAATGAAAGGGAACCAAATTCTCTTTAAAGTTAACTAAGCCATTGGCCCGCCCCATGAGCACAGACATTGATCTGGCATCATGGGACAGCCTTTTTCTGCTCTTCCGGAAATAACCCCCAAATTGGGAATTCATCTTCAGACCAGCTTACCTCGATAACCACAAGAGGGCTAAGGTTTCAGACCAGTACCTCATCACAGAGGGAGTTAAGGTTTGAGTAGATTGCGGAATCTTTTAACCATACCACGTGGTTAAAATCTGAGACTATCGATCCGACAGATTAAGAGCTGCTCTTCGATACTAATTACTTGTCTGCAGCTAGAAATTATGTACCCGTGAATGCGAGGACCGACAACCGCCATAACATCTATTCTATAATATCATTACTGAATGTTACTCTGATCTATCCATTCTAACCACGGCAGAGAGAGAGAGGGCGGACAAACTCTCCAACAGAAACAAACTTTTCAACAGAGATCACGACGACACACTGAGCGTAAATATATATATTGATTGCAATTATTCCCGAATGAGTGAGCGTTCATGTGCAAAGGAATAGCATTTCAATTGTTATAATTATCAACTGTGTAGTGACTCTTTTATCTTTCGCGCCCTTCTCAGTCCCTTTGTCTACCAAGCCGCCGTGCCGGTTTAGTCCACTAGGGCACATTCCCCTATCATTTCCTTGTAACCATATCTACTTGTTTGTTTATGCATTTCTGTGATTATTTAGTTAGTTAATAAATAAATGATTGAGACAATTGATGTATGGATGACTCATAGTGAAGACTGGGTTCGTGCAGATAACCAACAATTTACGACGTTTGGAATGAGACTAACGTGAGGTAAAGAATAATTCATTAATTCGAAGACTAATTGATCAGATATTAAAATATCTGAAAGTTATATTAGGAAAATTATAACTTTGTAATCTGAATATTTTCCTTGGTGCCCCGACTTCCTAGTTAATTACATCTACCTGATTAGTTAATCACGTAATAATAATTACAGAGAATTGATTTGATAAACTAAACAGTCTTCAGTTTAATGATGCCAAAGACACGACAACTGTATATACTGTATGTGTGCTTGCATGCGCATGTGTGTGTGTATTGTACATTTATGTAAACAACATGTTTGTAAAGTGAAAAGGAATAATTCCCAGAATATAGCCTCTTATTTATCTCTTTCTGATATAATTGAATAAATGAATAATGAAAATCAATATTCCTCCAAGGAAAATAACCAAGAACTTTACCCTGACTAATGTATACTGTATTCTACTATTGTAAACCTACTACTCTACCACCCCTTCTCTCTCTCTCTATCTCTCCTTCTCTCCCTCTCTTTTTCTCTATTCAATTCAATTCAAGGGGCTTTATTGGCATGGGAAACATATGTTGCTTTGCCAAAACAAGTGAAATAGATGAAATAAAACATGAACAGTAAACATTACATTACACCAAAGGAATAGAGTCATTTCACATGTCATATTATGTGTGTTGTAACAATGTGCAAATAGTTCAAATAAAAAGGGAAAAGAAATAAAACATATATCAATTCAGTTCAATTCAAAGGGGCTTTACTGACATGAGAAACATATCTTTACATTGCTAAACCAAGTCAAATAAACAATTAACAAATGTCAGAATTTTATCAAAAAACTATTTGAATTTAACAGTAAACATTGCACTCAAAGATTTCAAAAAGACAATTCAAGTTTTATATTATCAGCTATGTACTGTGTTTCAGCAATGTGCAAATAGTTAAATAAACAGAGTATTGGTGGTATTTACATTGTTGTTTGTTCTTCACTGGTTGCCCTTGTGGCAACAGGTCACACATCTTGCTGCTGTGGTGGCACACTGTGTTATTTTACCCAGTAGATAAGGAAGTTTATCAAGATTAGATTTGTTTTCAAATTCTTTTTGGGCATGTGCATTCTGAGGGAAATGTGTATCTCTAATATGGTCATACATTTGGCTGGAGGTTAGGAAATACTTCTCAGTTTCCACCTCATTTTGTGGGCAGTGTGCACTTCTCTCGAGAGCCAGGTCTGCCTACGGCGGCCTTTGTCAATAGCAAGTCTATGCTCACTGAGTGTACATAGTCAAAGCAGTCACAGTGGTCAAGTATTCTGCTACTGTGCATTCTCTGTTTAGGGCCAAATAACATTCCAGTTCTTGGATGTTTTGTTGATTATTTCCAATGTGTCAAGTAATTCTCTTTTTGTTTTCTCATGATTTGGTTGGGTCTAATTGTGTTGCTGTCATCGGGCTCTGTGGGGTCTGTTTGTGAACAGATCCCCCATACCAGTTGGCGGAGGGGACCCTTTCCAGGTTTATCTCTCTGTAGGTGAGGGCTCTCTCTCTCTCCTTCTTCTCTCTCTTTCTCTCCCTCATCTCTCTCTCTCTTCCACATCTCTCTCTCTTCCTCTTTTCTCTCTCTCCCTCATCTCTCTTATCTCTCTCCCGTGTTTGTGTCATCATTCAGTTTAAGTGTCTATAAGCTTCCTTGATCCTTCCTGTTGTTAACACTGTGTTCTGGAAATGATGACAAAGATTACATTGAACATGAGACTGCTTGAAAGACACACACACACACGGCTGGGTGAGACCCATTATTAATTAATTCTCTGCCGTTGTGTATGCCCAAGAGTCCCACAAACAGCGGGAGAAGGAGAAAGGGAATCCTAGAGGGGGTACGAGAAGAGAGGCGAGAGAAGAGGGGGAGTGTGACAGATGAAAAGCAGGATATTTTAGGATGGGGACCCTGGAGAAAATGTCAAGAGGATAACAGAGATGATAAGGATTTGCTGCTGTAATCATGATAGATATTGAGTGATTGAGGGTACTGTGAGATAAGGATTCCTTATCCTTATCACCCTATTGAGTGATAAGGATTTGCTGCTATAATCATGATAGATATAGAGTGATTCACAGGGTCATGATCTGTCAGAGTTGTCAAACATACATATACACACACACACCCTCTTATCTCTCACACACCCTCTAATATCTCTCTCTCCCTCTTCTCACTCTCTCATCTCTCTAGCTCTAATATCTCTCTCCCCCTCTTCTCACTCTCTCATCTCTCTAGCTCTTATATCTCTCTCCCCCTCTTCTCAGTCTCTCATCTCTCTCTCTCTTATATCTCTCCCCCCTCTTCTCACTCTCTCATCTCTCTAGCTCTTATATCTCTCTCTCCCTCTTCTCACTCTCTCATCTCTCTAGCTCTAATATCTCTCTCCCCCTCTTCTCAGTCTCTCATCTCTCTCTCTCTTATATCTCTCCCCCCTCTTCTCACTCTCTCATCTCTCTAACTCTTATATCTCTCTCTCCCTCTTCTCACTCTCTCATCTCTCTAGCTCTAATATCTCTCTCCCCCTCTTCTCACTCTCTCATCTCTCTCTCTCTCTCATATCTCTCCCCCCTCTTCTCACTCTCTCATCTCTCTCTCTCATATATCTCTCTCCCTCTTCTCACTCTCTCATCTCTCTCTCTCTTATATCTCTCCCCCCTCTT